>NW_020271718.1:984479-1095373 GCF_003268045.1 Sipha flava | reverse complement strand
TGTGTGTGTGTGTGTGTGTGTGTGTGTGTGTGTGTGTGTGTGTGTGTGTAGGTACTATGACGGTATTAAATATCGTGCGCGAAATACGAACAGCCATTTATAGTTGATACGCCGTATCTGTGTACAGCAGACCCTGCAAGTATTTGCAAACTTTAACAATAAACACAACGGATCGTAAAAGTATTTTGTTAACGACGAAGTGTACGGCGCGAATAATTTTTTAATAATTAATAATAATAACAACAATAACGAATAATTTATTTTAAATAATTTTTTAAGCCCACGAGACGAGTACGCGAACGGTAGTCGTTAAAACACGAATAATTTACAAGGGCACGAGCGCCCGTGCATGACACCGACGACGTCGGCCCAAGGGTGCCCATATGGGGGGAAAGGGAGGGATATGCCCCCCTGGAAAATGTCAAAAATCTTGAAAAATTGTTTACTATGATAAGAATATATTTATTTAAATAGAATTTAAAAATTTAATTTAATATATGAAAATCTATAATTTGTTTATAAAAAAATCTGTTTATTTAGTTTGGAAAATCAGGTTATCAGCTATAAATAACAATACGCTTTTTCGTTTCTATTCTATGGATAATTATCAATTCTTAAAATATTGTGTATTTCCAGAAATACGGTATGTATATATGTGTGTATACACCACTATAATATTTATATAATATTTGTAATTTAATATTTTATTAAATATAACTAATGTTTTAAGTGTCCAATTTATTATTAATTAAATAAAAATTTCAACAAATTACTTTTATGGTAAATTGGTTAAATAATTATTATTTTATAGTCTTCCAGTTTGATATATATAATGTAATAGTATAATGTAAAATTGTAAGGCCCTTCCTATACCACGGGTCATTCCTATTTATGAATAGATTGATAAATTAAAATGTTGTCCTCCCTTGAGAATTTTCCTATGGGCACTCTTGCGTCGGCCAGTGTCACCCGTATCTCGTGGTCCAGTTTCGTAAGCCATATCCACAGGAACCACGTGTGACCATTTGGCAAAATTCAATACGAAATGATGGTCAGAGCTCGTAACGTTTTACCGGACGAGTGCAATGCGTACCGGCGAACGCCGTGGGCGAATCATAATCGGTCCCTCAGGAGTGATGGTAAAAACCGATAGATTTTCTCGTTCATAAATTCTCCTCGATCGGTTTTTATTCTTTCAGACGTTTATTGAATTTAATTACGCATTCACTGTTTTAGTTTAACAATAATGTAGGTACCTACGTATTGTATTGTTTTAGTTTTTACCGACAAATAAGGCACAGCTTTGCCTGATCAACATTGTTATGAAAATAATTATCTGAATATCCGGTTTTGCTCAAGGGATTTTTACCATTTTACATCAAATACTATTTTGACGAAGAAAAAAAAATGTTAGATTGAAAAAAACGCACAATCGTCATTTATTTCAATGATATTTATTTTTATTTATACTATATTTATTTACATAAACACCAATCCGGTAATTATTAGAATAAAAAAATTAAACGAAATAAAAGATTTCCCAAATAACCAAAAAGTTAAAAAAGTATGTATCCGTTCCAAAAAATTTCGATCCTTAAAAATATAATTTTTGAAAAATCCCTTCTCATCGTGCATCTGGAATATTAGAAGAACCACTATGTAAAATTTTAAGTTCATACGTTTTGTAGTTTTTAAGTTGTGGCGATCAATTTCTTTATATATCGTACATGTCATTTTGACACATAATATACATGAAAAATACAATAATAAAAAACATGAAAAAAAATAGGAATAATAATAATAATAATAATGTAACAAAATATGAAATATTTAAAAACAATGAATATTCGTAGTTTAATCTACTTTAATAGAAATTTAAAAAAAAAAGCGAATAGTATCTTGTATCTCGAAACTTATATTTTATATCTAAAACGGTGAAAAAAATGTATTCAGTATCTTTTTAGAAATTTCAAAGGTATCTTGTATCTTGTATCCAAACACTCTTTTCAAAGTACCTTACCTATCCCCATATACGTAGATCGAGCGAGAGAGATAGCAACGAAGTGCCATTCACACGTAACTAAACCAACTAACCGATAACTATCGAGTTGTGGCCGATACCATTGACCCTTGGTCGCGAATAGCAACGGCTGTTTCCTTTTGCAGGTCAGTCGGGCGGTAAAATAATAACGTTCATACGGTTTCCTGAGAGAATTTTCGTTCCCAGTGTCCGTTATGTACGCTACATAGTTTTCAACGCGCATTCACATTCATTCATTGCACGAATAACTTTATGGCATTGCGTACGATCAAAAAATATTATGTTGAAATATAAAACGAATGATAAGTACTTTGGTTCAATATCAGTTTGCTGACACTGCTATGTGTAAACCCTATTTGTTTTATGTTATCGATATATTATTATTGTATTGAAGTTAGTTGAGTCGCATTGCCTTGCTGTGTTCGAGCCCCGATGGGCGTTTATTAATAATAATATTATTGTTCAAATAAATAAATTGCACACCAAATAAATACACGATCACGTACGGGATGGTAATACACAGAACAAAACAGAATAGTACGTACGCATAATAACTGTACTGCCCATTTGGGATCGATTTGATTTGATTTACTTAAACTTTCGTTAAACGATCGTGTTGGTTGGGGATCAACGCGGTCGTGATCAAATAATATGCGCATAAATAATAAAGCGCGCATGTGATACACCAGTATACTGGTGCGTATACGCTCGACATACGATTCGATCGGTGTCGGCGCGGCAAGTGCCTGCCAAAAATAGGAGGCTATCTTGTTGGCCAGTTTAATGAAAATAACGAATAAACAATAAATTAGATGAACAAACAAATTAAGGTTATAATTGTACTGTATAATAATTTCAATGAAACCAAAGGTATAAATATGATTGCCTATTTGGCACATGCAAATAATATAAATAAATAAAACGAATGAATTCGCTTTCGACGGTCCACAACGGTGTTGCATATAGAAATAATAAATAATACAATAATTCGATTCGCCTTAGATGGAACACCGCAATGTTAAACATATAAATGATAAACAATACAATAATACAATAATTTGATTCACCTTCGACGGTAAGGCCCGTCGGCCTTTACATAATGAGAAAATATATAAATTATACTATTACTCACATGTCCACTGTTGTTCGATAGTGGATTTCATTCCACGCGTCTACGCCGGGGACACGTGTAATACAAAACGTTGATGCAAAAATATCACAGCCCCCGGATGCATGCGACCACTGAACAACGGCCACGAACGAAGAACGACAGGTGTACAGCGCAGGACGATGACACACGAATGAAAATCACGTTATTCACAACGGATGCAGGCAAACGACTACCACTAGAACACGGTAACTTAAAATCGAAAGCAATGAAATCGCGCAGAACGACGCTTAGCGAACAGCCGAAAAGATGGACACGAAAACGGAAAACGAGCTTTAACAAAATGGCCGACGGCCTATGAAAACGGATACACGGAGCCGGACATGACGAGAAGAACGATGGTGCCGACAGCATTCACAACTGATGCTACGGCCGTCGGACACCATATTAACGGATAAAATGTCTCAGTGCCGCCACACCAAAACTGAAACACGAGAACTTAACGAAAGTGTGTGGCGCTGAGAACATGACTTGAAACGTAACCGAAAAAAACTCGAAAACATAACGAACATGTTTGCGCGCGATGATAACAATTACGTACCCGGCCCGGTCGCACACGGAGGCTCATCACCGCCGTCGACAATGGCTGCGGATGCGCAACGCACCGTTACGCATCGCACGGACATTGATGACGTACATTTGACGAAAATACGAAACTCATTGGACAATAACTTTTGTGCGCAAACAATCGGCATCGGTTGAGTCAACGATGAGGAATACGTTTGCAAGGCGAATAAACGTAACGCGAACGACGCACACACGTATGATCGCGTTGGTGCGAGAGTATCGAATACGTCAACGGATAAGATCTGATTAAGTTTTTTGATGAAAGCAACAATGAGAAACATGTCTTTTAAGATGAATTTGAAAATTTCCAAGTAAGTACTTATTTTATGGTATTATACCAGATTAAATTTGATTTAGATAAAAGGAAAATTGCTTATGACAATTTAACTAGTATAATTAAGTATAATTTTTTTTATCACTTGTCATAACTAACACCTTCTGAAGTTAAAAAAAATTCTAAGTCGATTATATACAAAAACGATTTAGGATCCTCGTTCTCTATAGAATGTGTTAAAAGTTTAAAAAAACAAAAATGTGTTTTTCCAAAAACAATTTTAGAAATGGGTATTTATTTAAGAAACATCAACCTTATAGAAGTCTATCCGTAGTGATGGAAATCGAATGGATTAATCGCATGATTTTAATAATCCAAATAATGGTACCAGACATATTTATCAAAAGCGAATTAATTGAACTATTCGAAAAAATTGTGTGTTTAAGTCGACTGTCCATCAGTATTGGAATATTATTTATTTTATTTTTGATCATTGGTATAATTCCTGGTATCGGTAATCGTCACACTAATTGGTTTAATACGTATAAATATTTGGATTGAAAATGTATTTCACTTTCATACTTATAGAAAATCATTTGATTATTTGATTTATACAACCAGTTCAAGCAGTTAAATCATGAATCATTCGATTATTTTGATTTTGTTTACTAATCATTGCAATATTTTTTTTTCGATTACTAATTCTATTAACTCCATCCTACTCGTACATTGATATATTGTATATTTGTAAATATGTACTTTAATAATAGTACCTAATTAATACTAGACTAATTGACAAATTAAAGCTAAATAAGAATTATAACTTAAAATGTATTAAGAAAAATCAAAAAAGTGAATCTATTTTTCAATGTCTGCGTGTTCGCTTCGGCTGCACTGTTTCCGATGCCGCGAATTGTTATCATTTTTTTTTCTTTTCTTGCCGTTTGGCTACAACATTCTGAGCGAGCAGTAGCAGCAGCTGTAACAATCATAGAGAATAAGTTAACATCAAAGGCCCGTCGCCGTGACACGTCCTAGTAGGCTACCGGGAAGTAGCTGCAAACTTCGTGCCCGCGAAACCGTGCGGTTCACGCCGAACAGTCGCTACTTATGGAACGTCGTCAGAAAAAAAGAACAAACGATTACCGAAAGAACTGCAACACCGGTCGTTGACGAGTTAAGAATTTGAAGTAACGTTATGAAGTTGTGCGTGAACAGATAAAATATGTACACGTAGTAATCTACTGATCGGTAAATTAACGGCACACATTAACGCTAATACTTTCTCCGATTTTTCAAGCCCAGATATTAAAAATAAAACAATTCTAGAAGTACTGAATTCACTATTCCTGGATTTCAATGGGTAATTAAATAAAGCTTATATATATATTCCAAGTTAAATTAGTTTATTTCTCTGTTGTAATTTTTACGAATTGATAAAAAAAGATAAAAAAAAGTAACTCTTAACTTAAATTTCCGATTTCGCTTAACATAACTTAACAACGAGTTAAGTTGATAAGCTTGCTCAGCATTATAATGAGTTTAAATTGGAACTACTACATGATACGGTTGCGCCAACTCGACTAAATTCTATTTCGAACATATCAATGAATTATTACTATTACTATTTCAAGCGGAAAAAAATCACTACATTTTTCGTATATTAACGTGCTTCGGAAGACATGTCAGAAAACTTAGTTTATGCCATGTTGTCGTAGTGTAATTATATCGATGGCGGACACAAATTTAGTGCCATGTTAACGTAATAAAATCACAAAGCAGCTGTAAACAAATAACCAAAAGCTTTTACGCGGTAATGTAATCAACAAACAACCGTTGCAGTATGAGCATACGCCATTGAAAAGTTTTTCTCTGATTAGATTACGATTATAATATATCCTTGACGGGCACGTGGGAATGTTAAAGTTATAATTCGAAATGTATTTGATATACTTTGCCCGTTAATCTTAATTTTACTCCATCTCGTTTAGCCGCCAGGTAGAAGTAATAATACGCGTGTAGCATATAATAGTCTTAAATTTACAACAAAATAAATCGTGTTTTGAAATACTGTTTCAAAACCATGCGAAAAAACGTATATATATATTAAAATAAAAATTTGTAAATAAATCTACTTTATTTATTATTAATTGTAATGTATACTTATTACAATAATAATATATAATACTAGTGTATAATACATCTCCCGGAGGCCGTACTCGAGATTTACATTTAAAGGCTCTATACAATTCAAAATATATTACTTCAGTGAATTTCAACCCTCTTTTTTACACCGTCTTTGTGGAGGTCGAATTTCGTAAAACAGCGTCTCATCCACACTATTGCCTTGGGCCTAAAAAGAACCCTTAACAAATTTTTCAAGTTGCCAGGTCCAAGGGTTTAGGAAATACGACGATGAGTCATTCGGGATTCAATGAGTGGTTTTTTTTTCTTATAATATTATATTCAACGCTGCCCTTGCTTTATAATAATATATTTGCATACAGCGATTTCAAAAGGTTTGGAAAATTATGAAGTAATTTTCTTTTATATTATAATTGTGTACCTGCTTCTAAAAAATAATAATAAAAGTTCATTTTTATTGGTATGTATTTTCAAATCACATTGGATTTTACAGTCGCAACATTTATTACAATAGTAATTAATTTAAATAAAATAATCAGAATTATTCAAATAATAGTTTGGTCCAGCTTGCATATTATTTTATTTTATAATGAATATCATAGTGTCAATGTTATACTCACTGTAGTACAGATTTTCAATAATTTCAAACCATAATAAGAAGTGATGTCTACATAGTTTTTACCTTGAATTCTAAAACTGAAGTCTTGGGGAAAAATATCAACATTTATAGGAAGCGCCTTAAAGTATCATTGAAATTATTTAAACTGAATACATGTTCCTTAATAATAATAATAATAATAATATTTTTATTTTTCGTAAGTACGGGTAGATATTGAAATGAAAAGTAAATTCATTGAATTTTAATTAGAATTATAAAATATTTATGAGACAATGGAAACTAATCGAATGCATCGCGTTTTAGATATTATTGTACAACTTTTGCGACAGTATTTTTTTTTCTTTTAAGAATATAAAATTATTTTCAAGGGTATGGAAAAAAAATGTAAAACGAAAGAAATGTTTTTATTTCTTAAGGTTCATAAAAAGTTTGTTTTAAATCAAAACAATAGAAAAAATATTGAAGTTTAATATGTATGGTGGAAACTTTTTTTAGATTTTAAAATAATTTATATGTATTAAAACCAGTAAATGGTTGTGCTCATAAAAATTGTTTAAAATATTGGTTTCGGAATGACCTAATAACATAAAAATGGTAAAAATATTTAAAATATCGCTATAAGAGTCGTAAGGGCTATAAAGATGTACATGAATAGGTCATTGAGGCTTGCATGTATCTAAAAATTCGAAAGCAATGATAAATCACCATGTTTGAAAAACGATTACTATTTCCTTGTTCAATTCATACAGTTATATCTAAAATATTTTATATATATTTCAAGTATTCGTAACAATAAATCATTAAACAAGATTTTTGGGATGTTTACAATATTATGTAATATTAAGTACAAAATAAATTATTTTTTGCTAACGGAAACCATCATATAAATCGTTTTATCCAAATAATTTTAAAAAATTGGTAAAATATTCTAAGCAATAAAATTATCCATAATACATTTCTAATGGTCAAAAAAATATATTTACTGTTAAATAAAATAATATATTTTACTCACAGTCATCAATTAAATTGGAAATTTTACTAAATCATTTATCATGTTTCTTAAAAATTGGCAACATAACAGTTTATATATTTCAAAAATCGATGACACTATTTATATTATCTAGAATATTATTATTTGTATATGAACTAGGCAATATGAAAAATGACCTATCTAATGTACCACCTAACTGACATTTCCATTCGATTTATAGGGTTACATAAATAACTTTTAGAATATTCTTTTCACTCAAAAAAAGAAAAATATATAAACGTGATATATATATGTTTATGTATTTATATAATTTATAACTAATAAAAAATGCATTATTGTAAATTAAATAAACCCTTTGGTTTGACCATTATCTTAATATTTGGTTTGTATCCAAAATGTAATACAAGTATTAAAAAATATTAAAAATGAAATAATAAAAAACATGCGTCAATGGAATATAAAAAAATGTCTTTTATTTCATGTACTACGTGTTGAAATAATAATTGTTTTATCTTTAATACCGCGTCCAAGAGTGTACTTAAAAATAATAATACCAATAGTTTTATACATTTATGAGTGATCAACTCAATTTTCGAACACCAAATTAATAATGGATAACAAGAAGTATTATACTTTTATTGATTGTCTAATAATAAACGAAAACTTTTCATTTTCAATTTTTAATAAAGTGAACAATATATTGTATTTTATATTTTTTTGCCTACCTACATGAATTCAACCAGAAGGTATTTATAGGAACTAATTTTCGATCATTTAAAAAAAGACGATTTTTAATGGAAAATATTACCTAATTGGTTCTATCATCTGATCATTTTTCAAATTTCTCTACAATTTTCTAAATAATTAATTATCCGAATGTTCATACGAATTTTCATTAAACCGTAATTCGTCAGTTTGTATATTAATTTTGAAGAATTTAAAAATAAGCCGGGTACTTATATTAGCACTGTATACGAATTCCAATAATAATTTAAATTGTTTATATTAAATAGTACATTGATTTTTAATGTTTAATGCCAATAGTTCACCTAAATAAATCACCCGTCCATGTATCTTAACAGACAACTGTGTCTCGTTCGATCCAGCGATTGTAAACTGTGCCCAATGCACAGGTAAACACAAAATCGTACATGTAAACCGCGCCCGAGATTTTATCAAATGTAAAAAGGTGACATGTAATCTGCACCTAGGTAAAATTTTAAAAATGAGTGGCTATATTTTTGCAAAATTAAACTTAAGTACAAAATTACTTATCTCAAATTACAATATCTAATTTATACTTAATTCATTAGAGCTATATAATATAATTCAAATAAATTAAAGATTAAAATATATATATATATATAATTTTAAAAAGTACAATATTAGGATAAATAATGGCATATTGTTGAAATATATTCAGCAATTGTAGTTTGACTACTATTATATGTATTAATTAAATTTTGTGACACTTGACGTTTTTTATTTTATTTTTTTTTTTTTTTTAAGAAATTTGGTTATTCAAAGGGTTCATTTGTACTATTTAGTTAAATAAATGTTTCTATTTGAATTTCTTTTAAATTTTTTATAAACATAAAAATATTTGGATGCATTGTATAAATGCTAGAATTAAAGTGAAAATTAAATTACTCGCATACATTAGTGGTTAGAGTTGGGTCTGCTGATATCTGTGCCCATATTCAAGCGGACACTGAGCTCCTTCATTTATACATCTACCAAATAATCCGCAAATCTTGCTATTCTTTCGTCATCAGGCTTAGATTTCATTAATTTACACAATTCTCAGATACACTTCCTGAGCATAGATAACAATTTGAGCGCAGTTTATATTATACCTTTTTGGTATAGATAAAAAGTTGAGTGCAGTTTACATTATACTTTTTCAACATAGATAAAAATTCACTCGCAGTTAACAAAAAAAAAAAAAGATCATTTGGGCACAGTTTAGTATGCCCGTCCGATCACTTATTGCCGTACTCCTTAAACTTCAAATGCTATTTATATTGATGTACATTTGTTCACGATGATGTTTCGTTCTTGAAGCAGTAATCATAAAGTTAAAAGTTATGAAAACCAACATGTATTAAAATCTTTCCGTCCGTTGGTCCACGTTTCTGGTATATTAATTATGATCAAAGTCTACGATAATATTAATAACAACAAACTTTTTATCGCATATCATATAGTTGTACGCCATTTGGTCGTTTAATTAGATTTCAGTTTGAAATTTATACAAAACGTCGTGAACAACGTCTATAACAGAAACCCGACGGAACCTTTACAGTGCAATGTTTCATGCGATAAATTTTGTATTATTATATTATTCGTATATAATTTTAAATGCCATCATGTGATAGAGATTTTATCCAATTAATAGAAATAAATTGGCATTATTTGTACGGATAGCGATGTGCGTATGCGTGTACTGTTAAATGTGTCTAAAAAATAGTGTAAAATCGGTCTGTTCTTTCCGAAATCGTTTATGAGACGGTTGCATTCTAATCTGTCTTGATTTATTAATTTTAATTAAATCAAACACTTTTGGATAATGTACTTTAATAAATGCTTTTAATATTTATAACAATTAGTAATCACCGCGAAAGACATAATTTTATTAAACGATATATTTAAAACAAAATATAAATTATGTATATATATTTTTATTATTTTGTTTATTATCTATTTTACTTTTAGACTCTGAGTCAAACGAAGAATGTATTGATTTGTTCATGATGTGTGTTGTTCTGTGCTTGTGTATTCAACCGGAAAAATTTTTCAGATCATAATCATAAAAAGTTTTTAATAAAAAACATTTAACAAATTTCCAATTTGTTTTTATAATAATTGCAAACACCAGCTTTCGATCAAATCAAATTTTTCTTTTCATCGTAACTCAAAAAATAATAATTAACGTTCACTATACATAATGTAATGTTCATAACATTTTTTAAGCTATTTATAGATAATTGGAGATTGTATATTTTCTTAGCTTTTTTTTCGAAAATTTCAATTTTATCATTTTAGTTTGGCAAAAACTCTTAAAAGTTAAACGCACAATTCCTCATAAGCATGTATTACTGATTAAAGAAAACAAATGAAGCTTTATAAAAAAAAAATAATGATAATTTCAGTATTAAGTTATGACAAAACCATACAAATAACATTAATCTGCTACATTTTTGTAATTGATAGTTTTTAAAACTTCCAATTTTTTTACTTAAGGCTTGAAATTGGATACAAGTTTTTCAATAATATTTTCTTTATAGCATAAAACCAAACATATACTGGAAATTTTGAAAAAAAGAAGTTTTATACACGTTAAAAAATTATATTTTAAGGAAATCGGATATTTCAACGAATTTCCATTAAATTATGTAAGTTATTAGTTATAATAGTGTTTTAAAGACATGTTTCATGGTTTTACAGTTTCGAAATATTTGAACAAAATCTGTACTGTTTAAAAGCTCTTGTAATTTTTGATTTTCTTAATTTTAAAATATCTTTTTTTGTCGCCAAAGTTAGAACATTAAAAGTTTAATCTAGCTACCTTATTAGGAGACTTGTTTTAATATTATATTAACTATCTTCAAAAGTATAAATTAATCCACCATACTTTTTTTCACTAGGAATCGTATTTTCAATAGCAATGATACATTAGTCTCAAGTTTAAAAGACACATAGGTGTGTACTGCATTTTAAGAGGTGCCGGCAAAACTTTTGGGCCTTATCTTAACAAAACGTTTAGGTATGTTTAATAAATTATAATATACAAATAATTAAAAAAAATAATTTTCATATTTTATTCAATATTGTGATATATTAATCCCAATGAATATATTTTCATTGAATATCGTATATTTTTCTCAGATAGCTACAATTTTTTTATTTGTACTTAAGTGGTCACATGTAGCTGTCATATTATCATAAGAAGTTTTTGGACAAAAATTTAGAACATTCCGTTTTATTTTTTCTATTTCGAAACATTATTTATGTTTTTGCCAAATATTTTGAAATAAATTTAATTTAATTTCAGTAACATCTGTTGAAACACGGGCCCCTTACTTTTATAGAACATAAATTGTAGGGCCCTGTCCAAAAGATTTCGAAGGGTGTCCGGGCGCACCCAGCATTCCCGTGCACAAGCCTATACCGATATAGCATTATCATTCACCCATCACTGTATTTCACCCGACCTAGGAATTTTGCTGTTTTTAAATCGAAATTTTAACGGAATCAACGGATTTTTATATTATTTAATAACGTAATAATTACCATACACAATGTCACAGGATAAATATACGCATAACTGATAATAAATAAATTTATGATTAATATAGATTACTGTTAAAATATGTGTAGATGTGGTAGTGACGTTGGACATGAGTGTGGTCATTATGCAAATTAACGTTTGGAAAAATACCACAAGTTGATTTATTGTAACATGATTGTTTGGGTATTGATACCATCATTATTGCGTCACATAGAGAGGTGAAATGCAAGAACAATTGTGCACATAAAATGAATAAACCCCCATACAAATATAACCTATCTGCGAGCGACCACGTAAATATACTTATATAATTATCATATTTGTTCAACAGCCTATTTCATGTAATGGTGAATGTTAATACCATCAAATACGACCTATATTTTCTCGATTATTTCGTATACAAATCTGGTTGTAAGTTAACTACTAAGCTCAATATTTTTTCCTAATGTATATTATATTATACTCTTCGTATCACATTAACTTGAGCGTATATTATATGTGTAAACGTTACTAACTATAAGCTGGTTTTATGTTAAAAAAAAAAAATTTAAAAAACATATTACTTCCCGCTATGAACTAACCGATTTCATATCGATCTATGCACGCGATTCCTACCGCAGCGTTGTAATGTGCTGAAGGCGTACCTATATAATGTGTTTCGTCCGAAAGCTCACTGGCTGATTGTTGACTACTAAGTCTGCGCTCCGTAAAACAATATTATAACAAACGTAATACGACGACTTTTACTTTACCGAATGATTTCATTTGATATTTTAGTTTTATTTTTCACGCATTATTTTTCATGTTGACAAATATAATAATGGAACATATAACTTTTAAAAATACTTTTAAGAAATATTATGTACATTGTGTGATTTTATAATTATTATCATCTTATTTTACTTCATCTTCTACGTCACACCGATTTCGCACACAAGCCCAAGTTACGTCTCCTGACAGACATCACTTCCAATTGCACTTGAAACCATCTGTTTTCGAGGTTTCCTCGTTCTTCTTCCCGTTCTACTTTCATTTCCACAGCTACCCATGTGTTACTACCCCTGTCCCGTATCTACGTACTAATGAAACCGTCCAAAAACCGTCTCAATCAATTCCCAATTGTATTGTCCCCGTCATTTCTAAATCCTCTAATGTACTATTCTTTTTAAGCTTAGTACTCTAAGATTATTATTATAGTCGGTAATAGGTACGCAATTTCATAGGTGATATGTTGCGTATGAAAAAATTAAAACGTTCAAGAATAATTTAAAAATTATTATTTCTCGACCACCGAAAACGAGGCCGACTGAGGAAATCACTCCGCGAGTTGGAGGATTTCAAGTGACGTACGAGACCGTCAATAATAACACGTAACCCGTCAGCTTACTTCAATAAATGGTGCAACGAGGTGTTACTATATAGTGTTGGTCGAAGTATAGTTATTATATAATTATTAATATTTTTGTTATTTACTTTAAATTCTCGATGGACCTACATTCAAAAAATTAACCATGTAAATTATATCCATAAGGGTAGATTTCTTTTAACGTTCAAAATTTTTTTTTCGGTTAACCTGCGTGTTTCTTTGATTAATATTTATACTATTTGAAGGAACAGTAATTCTGAAAATAACTTATAATTTTTACTATTTTTAATTGTAAAACGATTTAAAGCTCTAATAACTTTTGTCAGCACAGTACATTCAAAAGCAAAATTTCTTTATGAAAATGTTAACATTTAATAAACAAGCATCTATTATCAGTAGTGGAGATTAAATGTTCATAGCTTTTATACCCACCGTGCAAAGAACTGTTACGTTTATGTAAAAATAGTGTTCCGAGGGAACTCTGAAACGTTACTAAGTAACTTCCGTTGGAGTTCTAAAACCATTCCATAAACGCAATATGCCGTGTTGTTTGTAACAATGCATAAACCATCATTGTACTATAAAACAGGTTATATTCCGTAAACAGTTTTTTGGGAACATGATAGTAACATGTTTTTAAAATTGTTCCTGGGATGTTAATTCGGAATTCAAAGAAATAGTTTTAAATTTTATGTTCCAGTTATATTTTTTGAAAGGTTTCTAGGAACATTCAAGCATATACCCGCTACTTTACTAGGTATGTAGTATCGGTTATCTAGGGGAGGGGGGTGGAGGAATGCTTACACTAATTATTACCAAAATAATACTTTTTTTTTCTATCATTTACTGATAACAAAAAATAAAACACAAATTTTAGTAGTCTTCGAACTTTATTTATATTAAAAAAAAAAATAATATATATATAATATAAGTATTATAATATAGTTTTTATAAACATAAATTAATATTTTATTCTCAGTACTTTATAATATTAAAAATGCATGATACAGAAATTATATACTTTTATAATTACATATTATGACAAAGTGAAATAACGATTTGTAACGAAACATCACATAGTATTCCTGTGTAAAGTATATATGCCACTATCGCCCTCGCGGCGTGAAAACCGGCTGACAAACTGTTGTTATCGGCATTCGTCAGACCAGGTAGCGCGCGATTAGCCGACCGTTTTCGAACCCGCATATCACATACACAATTTCAATAAGGTTATTACACACTTCTGCTGCTAACGTAGGGAAGTATAATGTATATAATTTTTTTTTTTTTTTTATTTTAATACGTAATATACAATCTATATCAAACGACACAATAAGCATATATGATAAGGGGTACAGATAACATGAGTATACAAAATACAAAAAGTGAATAAAGAAGCTACCCAATGATGACACTTAAATGTTGATAGTTTATATGAAAAATGTAAATGAATTATATATATTTAATAAGTTAGTATTTTTTTTTTCTATATTAAAATTTGTAACAGGTCTCTACACCATTCACGTTTTAATCGTCTAGGAGAACTGCCGGGGATTGAGAGGGAGGAAAGGTTTTTAATTAAAGGATTTGAGTGGGAGGAAAGACGGTTGTGGAATCTTTTGTAAAAGTGTTTGGCTTCCTCGTGGATAGTTTTTAATTTTAGGTCTGTATGGAGAGTATGGTTAGATATGTATGGGGGAGCATTTATTAATTTTCTTAGCGCAATGTTTTGAAAACATTGAATTTTATTTAAATTTGTCTTTTTTGCACTTCCCCATAGCTGTATCCCGTACGTCCAGATTGGTTTCAGTAGTGTTTTGTAGATGAGGAGTTTGACATGAAGGGAGATGTGTTTATTAGAGACTAGAGGTTTGAGGATACGAAAGCGGTTGTTCAGTGAAAGTCTTTTTGCTCTAATATGGTGGGCCCAAGTTAATCTTTTATCTAATGTAAGACCAAGGTATTTAACTGAAGGAGAGGATGGAATTGGAGCACCGTACAGAGTTACCTCAGAGGTAAGAGTTGGTCTAAGCGTAAAGGTGGTGTGTATAGACTTGCTATGGTTTAATTTAAATCTCCATTTGGTATACCAATTCTCCATAAGGTCTAGGTGAGTTTGAAGGTTTGCGGAGGCTATGCATGGGTTGTCATTCATAGATATAAAGATTACTTTATCATCGGCATAATCTGCTACTGATGTATTTGGTGTGATTGGTTGATCTGCTGCGAATATAAAAAAAGAAAAGCTCATGCTTCCTTCAAGGCAACAAAAAAAACCTGACGACTACGATAAATTTTCTCTTCTTCGTTCAAAGTATAAACTCTTATCTAGAATTTGCTATAAACAGTACATTGAATATGCAGAAAATAATATTTGTTCCGATCCGAAAGAATTTTGGAATTTTGTTAGGAAAAATAAATCCAGTCATAATCTTCCTAAATCTGTTAGCCTAAATGGTGTCTTTAGTAATAACGATAAGGATGTAGCCGATCTATTTTCGAAGCTTTTTGATTCTATGTATACTCTTCCTAACGTTACCAACAATTCTTATACATCTCCTCACTTACCTTTTGATCTTCCTAGCAATTGTAATTTTAATGTCAACGATGTTGAAGCTGGTTTAGCTAAATTACGTGGTGTTAAATCAGTAGGACCTGATGGCTTGTCTGGTGATTTCTTGTTTACTCTAAAATCGGTCCTTTGTTATCCATTATGGCTGTTATTTCGCAAATCGCTCGACTCCGGAGTTTTTCCAGAATATCTTAAACTAAACGCTGTAATACCTATCTTTAAAAATGGCGATACATCTGACGTTGTTAATTATAGACCAATTGCAATTTTAAGTCATATAGGAAAATTATTTGAGTCATTAGTGTTTAATAGTATTCAAAGAGCTACTAATGCAACTTTAATCGACGAACAGCATGGTTTTCGCCCTGGCCGTTTCGCAGTTACCTGCAATCTTGTATTTTCTAATTATATATTCAGTGCCTTTAATATGAATTCTCAAGTCGATGTAGTTTACACTGATTTTGCTAAAGCGTTCGATAGGGTTGACCATTCAATTTTGGGGAAAGTACTCGAGAACTCAGGATTTGGTGAGCCTTTATTGTCTTGGTTCAACTCATATCTTAGTAACCGAAAGCAATTTGTCAAGGTATTTAGGATAAAATCTGATATAACTAATGTACCATCAGGTGTACCTCAGGGAGGTCATTTGTCACCTATGCTATTTGCGTTATTCATTAATAATATAAAACACGTTATTCATAACAGCAAATTTCTTCTGTTTGCCGACGATCTGAAACTATTTTTAAAGATAGATTCGATTAACGATTGTCTGCTTCTACAAGAAGATCTTAATGCAGTAGTTAACTGGGCTACTAACATGGGCCTTGAGTTTAATGTCGTCAAATGTCACTCGATGTCATTCTATAGGACACGCACTCCTATCACATTCACCTACTTTATGAACGATTTTCCTCTGATACATTCAGATAATACTGTCACAGATTTAGGAATTGTATTTGATCGTGAGTTAAATTTTCATTCGCACATAGAAAATTCCTGCTGTAAAGCTCTAAAAATTCTTGGGTTTCTTAGACGTATATGTAGTGAATTCAAGTTAATGACTCCTTTAAAATTATTGTACTGTGCATATGTTAGGTCAGTGTTAGAGTATGGCGCTGTCATATGGGATCCACACACGGTGAGTAATAAAAGTGCACTTGAAAGAGTTCAGAGGAAATTTTTAAACTACGCTGGTTTTATCCTAAAAATTAATCATCCTCCTCATGAGTATGGTCCTGTATTGACTAAGCTTGGCCTGAGTTCTTTAGCTGACAGGAGAACATTGGCCAATTTGAGATTTTTATCAAAATTATTAGATGGCTTAATTGATGCTCCAGAGATTCTTTCACTGATCAACTTTAAAATTCCCTCATTTAATGCCCGCCAAACATACCCTTTTTTTGTGCCTAGGTGTACCACTAACTATGCAAGTAATCAACCAATTATTAGAATGATGGATATTGCTAATAAGGACCCATCACACTTATCGTATTTTTTATAACTTTCTGTGAATTATGTATCTATTAAAAAAAATTATGTTATTGATTTATTACGCAAACTTGCCTACTATGTATTATTAAACATGTTCTATTATTATGTACTACTATCATATTTGTATGTTTAATCAAACTGGGCTCCAGCCCGTTCTGTACAAAATAAATAAATAAAAATAAATAAATATATTGTAGAGAATGGGGGATAAAATGCCGCCCTGTGGAACCCCAGCACTTATACTGCCAATACTTGACGTGTCAGACCCGTATCGTATTTGGAAGGTGCGTTCAGTTAGATATGATTTGATTAGAAGATAGAAGGGTGAAGGAAGAAATGTTTTTATTTTATGCAGGAGACCATCGTGCCAGACTCTATCAAAAGCTTGTGATATGTCAAAGAAAGCTGCTGTACAAAATAATTTTTTTTCCAGAGAGAAAGATATTGCATCTACTACCCTATGCAGTTGATGGGTCGTCGAATGCGAAGAACGAAAACCAAACTGGTAGTCCGGTAGAACTTTCTTGTCAAAAATTATTGGTAGGATACGTTTAAGTATAAGTTTTTCTAAAATTTTCGCAAGGAAGGGAAGAAGACTTATTGGTTTTTAGGAAGAAGTTGTATCAGCTGGCTTATTTGGCTTATGGATCATGATAATTGTCGAGAACTTCCATAGTAGAGGAAAATAAGATAATCTGATTATTGAGTTGAAAATATGAGTAATATGAACAATGCCTCTTTTGGGGAGACATTTAACTACTTCGGCCGTGATTAGATCGTAGCCTGGAGATTTTTTTTGTGGGTATTTTAGGATTTGATATTTTAAATCGTTAGGAGAGAAGGGTTTAATTGGGAGAGAAAATTGAGGAGGGACATTGAGAGACCTATTGACCAGTGTTATTGTATCAGGACCAAATATATCTGGACGAGGCAGGAATATCTCAGAAAGATATATTTTAAATAATTCAGCTTTTTTAGTTCTATATGAATCAGGGTTTGGAGTTTGGATTTTTAATTTGTCGGCAGATGCTTTACAGATAAAGTTATCTACTCCGATAATTTCGATAAGCTTTTTGCAAAGTTCAGGAAAATCCGCGACGCTTTTCACAAAAACTGGAGGCGGTGGTTTGTTTGGTGCGATTTCATCAATGACAATTTGTTCGGTAATTGGGGCGGTTGGGTTTGAGGGCGGAGTTACATCGTGATTTTCATTTTGACTCAGAACTAGATAACGATTTGGAGTTAAAAAAATTTTTTTTTTACCTTTTTGATCTGTCTGCTTGTTCGTTGATGGGGATGGCGGATCGGAGGCAGAAGAGCTGGAGTGGTTTCTTTTGTTGTTGGTGGAGTTTTTGACAGACCAACCTTGATCAGGTGTGACATCGTTTTTATTTCTCGCAATTGTAATCGGAGAGATTGTGTTGTTTTTGTTGTTTTTGTTATTTTGATTATTATTGGAATTCATGGTAAATTATTGATATTAATATTAGAAATTAAATTAAGGACGAGTGAGAGTATTATACTCATAGGCTGGCGATAGCGTTTGCAGGTAATTAGGCTTATCTCGACGGCCGCGGCGGCCGCAGATAGGAAAAACGTATGCAGTAACGTGCAAGTTTGACCGAAACAACCGAAATGTAAATTTCGTTTGTTGAGTATTCACTTACATTTAGTTAACTTGAACGAAATAAACAGATTTTAATTTATTTATTTTTTTCGTAAAGAAAAAGAGTTGGAAGTTACGTACGTTTTCACATAACTATACTGGTGTGGTGATAGAAAAACAATATAGTTATAATTAAAATTAATTAACGAGCTAATTAATTTACGAGAGCGCAAGGAACGCGTGCGAAGCGGATGACTGCTATCGCGAGAATTCAATGTATATAATGTATATAATGGCCTCGAAATCTGCCGTGAAAACAATATTCCCCCGTACCTGAACGTGCTATCGATTAGATATAAGGATACGATAGATTCTAAGAAACCACGGATCATACATAAATCTAATATATAGTTATACCAGGTACTTCTCCCATCCCGTACACGTTGGCAGAGAGGCAGCAGCTCAACAGTCACTCGTATATCCGAAGAGCATAGGAGGCGTCACCACTGAAAGTGTGAGCCATCGCCGTCCGAGTTGAACGTGCCACCATCAGTTCAGTGTCCGTCCACAGTACGCGAGTGCCTTACCCAACGTTGCTGCTCAGACCTCCACGTCCATCAATCGTGTGCGATACAAAACCATCCTCCCTTCTTCACCCGTGTGTTAGTAAATACTAGGAGTCATTCGACGCGACCATAGACTACGTTGCTACAAACAGCGAGCATACTTTGGTCAGCACGTTGGCCTTCTTGTGTAAATCTCCTAGTACGAACACTGATATCTCGGCATAGTGAGTAATACCCCGTAATATATATATATATATATGTCGTGTGAAGATTTGTAAGCTCGACAACGAGTATTATATATGTATTAATTGTACACCTGATTGTAATATTATTATATAACAATAATAATTGTTGTATTCATTATTATTATTATTATTATAAATAAAAGTTAACAAAATAAAAAAAAGCCATACGGACTTTACGTTTTGTTACAGATTGCTTCATTATTTGTAAGTTGGACAAAAAAAACAATTAAACATAATATTATTTACACTTATCTCATAAGCATATTACATATGTGATCAGTCTTAACAGAAACAACTCCAACGGGTCTACTCAGTACAGGTTGTGTAAAAAAATTATTTACAGTTAAAAATTTAACAACAGATAGTTTAATTGTACTATCATTTTTAGAGTTTAATTTATATACATTTTCTAGAATAATAAACTGATCTTTAATATTATCAGAGCAGAGGATATAGTTATTTGATTTAAGTGTTATTTCATTGTAATAAGTAAATCTAAAATTTGAGAGATTTTTATTTATTTTAAAAGAATCTAAAATAAACAAATCATTGTTTAAAGAAGTTTTTAACTCTTCACCTTCAGATGCTAATACTTTATTTTGAATTTCAGCAAGTAGAAATCTATAACATTTCATTGATATTTTAAGTTTTTTAAGATAATTTTCATACTTGAAAGCGCTAAAATTATCTAACAGCCTATGTAAATTAACAAAAAAAGGCAAATGAATTAAACTGTGGACGTTATAGCTGACAAAATTTGAACCATAAATGCATGAATAATTTTGAACAAATTCTATTAGAAGTTTTGAAACTAAATCACTATGTGTATTAAACATTTTATCTGAACACAGTATTCAAATAGATATAAACAAAATAAGGAAGTGATTATATTATTCATTTTTTATGTTTGATTTTAAGACAATAATACCAGTGTAAAGTAAAAATTCACAGAATTCTGTAGCTTTCCAGTATTCCAAATCATCAAGACTTCTTGGTAAACGAGCAAACTCAGATGGTACCGTTTTCCTTAAATTAAATAAAGCTAAAGAAATTGAGTCTTTTTTCCCCCAACATTCTTATTGGTTTTTTTCCTTTAACCCAAAAATCTAACAGTCTTTTCATTACACCCTGGCACACACAGTGCATGTAATCCAACACTACACACTTTGTTATATCAATAGGTAGATTTGTTAATGAGTTAAATCCATCTTTATGGTATTCAGCATTTGATTTTAATCTAAATGAATTATCTGTTCTTAACGGAGCAAATACATCTAAAAAGCAAACTCTATCCAAATAATCTCCTTCGACTTCACAAGAAGTACAAGCAAAATAACCGTTATGGTTTTTAACATTTAATAAAAGCGTTTTAGCTGGTGCATCAGCAACAGTGTGAGATACTTCAAAATTAATCTTTTTATTGTTTATCTGAATACCATAAGTTAAAATGTGATTTAGTTCATTTATAAATGATTCTAAATATTCATTTATATTACCAGGTTTACTGTTAAAACTGTGAAAAATTCCAACTGGAAAAATTTTCTTTTTAAAAATTGGTAAATTTATAAATGACATAAGAATTGGCTAAAACTATATTTTAGAATTTTTCGCTAAAGGAAGACACTCAATACTAAAACTTAATTTTATAGATATATTATTTGTTATATTATGTATTTGTTTTAAAAGATAAGATTGTATAATATTACAAATACCTAGATTAAAGTATGAACCATTTTGAATTTCTGAAATAGATCTAACAGCTTTATATTCACATAGAATTGTACGGATATCCTTGGGAACTTTATGACCTGTGTTCCTAAGAATATTTAACATCTCATTGGCACGACCATGTGATACATTGAACTGCACAGCTCACTTTCGAATTTGATGAACTAAATCTTGTTGTATATCCTGGTTATCATTAGTTACATACAGTATGTCATCAATGGGTTGGGGCTCTGCAGAATATTCATAAAAAAAATATTTAGGTACCTATAAGTTATAATTTAATATTTTTAATATATAACAATTTAAGTAATATTTACAATACAAGTATGAAATTAATTTGTAAAGTTGTGATGTTGTTTATTAGGGGGTTTTAATAGTGCAAATGAATTGAACTAAAACAATAAAGTAAAAAGTTGAAAAACCCGATTTTTTTTTAATTATATAATATTATATAGGTATAAACATACCTGGGATGATGATTGAGTTTCAAAATTTGTAGCAGTTGTTAAACTATTGTTGTGTAATTGAATTTTATTTCTTATACGCCTTTGAAATTGGTGTTTAGAAATAGTTCCAATATCTTTGACTCGTTTATGGATTTTTGGCAGCACTAAAAATTATAGTAAAAATAACAGACTGATCAGTGATATAAGTTATTATTAAGTAAATTTAACTGTTTCAGCTAAACCCAACTTTTATTTTATTGTATATACACATATTATGCTTTTATTAATAAAAAAATAAATAATAGTATTTTGTATCTAAAGAAATCATGAAAAAACATTGAAATTAATTAAATTATTTTAGTATTTACTTTTAGTATTTCATTGTATGAAGCCAAAATTAAATAAATAAATAAATAAATAAACTGATTTAATTGTAAATTTAAAGATTCTGAAATGTTTAAACTATGCATATTTACTTTTCCCTGTCATAACGAGTTTTTGCTGTTCTGAACCAACTTTGATCATCCATTTCAAACACAGAATCAGAAAGTTGATATTTATTTTGTATAACACCTAATAGTCAATAGAATAGTAATAATTATATTGAAGTATTGCAAAATAAATTTAACTTATTTGATTATTTACCTCTTATTATTGAAATAATCTGTAAATTTTTCACTTTAAATTTTGTCAGATCTTTTTCAAATGCCCTGCCTGTCCAAGAACAATCAATTGCAAGTTTATTGGTTAACATTTTGGACAAAATACGTCGTAAATGTGATCTACCATCATTTCCACCAATTGAGCAATACATAATTTTCTAGTGAATAAGATATATCAATAATTTATAATTATAAAATAAGGTTAAAATTTAGATGATAGAAATTACCAATTTTTCTCTGTCATTACTATTTATTTGCAATAGTTTTTCATACTCTATTACATCTTCTTTTATTGAAAAAGGAAATTTTCTAAAAGTTGTGTATCTTCAAAATCATAAAACATTCCTAATGTTGGTATATTAGTTTTAATTAATTTTTAAAATCATCTTTTAAGCTATTCATCATATTCCAAAGCCTCTGATTCATTAAGCGATTTGCTACAAGTTCTTCATGAATATTTTGTAAAATATTTCGATTTCCTTCTATAATAACGTTTAATATGTTTTTTATGAAATAAATAAATAATTTATAAGTATTTAAATTATATTACCCTGTACCGTGATATAATTGTACAACGTTGTAGTGGTACGCGCAAGAGAACGATTCCATATAGAGGATGCGTTTATTTCGCTCCTTATTTCTTTCTCACCCCTACAACTGTTATGAAATTGTTTTTTTTTTCGTTACATTTTCATGATACATTTTAATATATACAGTGAAACCTCTAAATATCGGACACTTTTGGTCGCCATAATTTTGTCCGTTATTTAGAGGTGTTCGATATTCAGAGGGGGAGGGGTACATTTTTGAAAATAACTCGGAGAAATTAATAATTACACATGTACAACATTTATTATATATATGTATACATAAAATATTTATAATAACGATATTTGTATACATTATAATTTATATATATAAATTATATGTAAAGCGTATATTTATTAGCTATGATATCCGCAATTTGTGTTTTACTAACACTAAACTCGTCTGCGATCGCACGAACAACTATATTTGTATTAGATGCTTGAAATTCAAGAATCTCAATTTTTTCTTTCGTTTACTAGCCATTGCAATACGTTAATGAAACACGTTACGTTACACTATCACGTTCGAATACAGTGGAATCACAATCACAACTAAATACGAGTACGATAACTTCACAGAACTAATCTAAAAAAATGTTTCATCGACGCAATTAATCAATGGACAGATATGATAAACTATAATTGTATAATAATTTATAATATACAGTAGTAAGATTAGATTAAATTGGCATTCAACGATTATTTAGAGGTGTCCGTTAAGGAAGGTTTCACTGTATATATATACTATATACGCATTTATCTATTTTTACAGTTTGTTCGTTTGTTCGCGAACGTTGCCGTCACTGACTTTACTCTCCACGATGACGGCCAAGTGTAAAGCTTTCATCAACCGTCGCTTACTCATGTGCAGCGCAGCATTAATAGATTTGTTTTTGCGTTGGGGGAAATGCGATCATAACATATTATTGTGCTACGCAGTGATATTATACGTCAACTCTATAGGTGTAATACGCATGGAAAAACGTATACCTACATATTTTTTTATTTATTTATTCATTTTTTTTTTCTCCCCGCACGTATTATTATTAGTATACGGTCGTTATCCCGAACGAACGCGCTATAAACAATCCCGAGAAAACTCGCGAGGCCTACGCACGGTTTAGTCATTGAATACAAATGAATTCATAACCCTTGAACATAATAAAAACGCAACCAAGCTGCTTTTGACGCTGGATAATGCAAATGTTTTAGTTTTTCATTTTGAACACACATTAATACGTTTTCTTTAAACCTTTCGTTTTAATTTCATCCACCGTACCTACGGAAACTTATTTTAAATATTCAGTAGAGGTTAATTATTTACATAATAATATAATTGCAAGTGGAACATAAATTGTATGAATAAAAAGAAAGACAAACAAAAAAAAAAACAACGGCAAATCGAGAAAATGTTCGTTCGTAAATGGTTAATGGTTTTCATGACTTATTCGTAATTTATTTTCATAATAAGAATTATTATGAAAATTAAAAACTAAATATTAAACAAAGTCATTATATATTTTATTTAGATGTTACACAAAACGAGTAGGAACATAACTTATGTCAGATACGTGCAGTGCTGAATAATTTGCCGATTATATAATATGAATAACAAATTGTATTATAATTATTCGCTAATTGTTTATGCCCATCATAATATATTCAAGAATTTGTGTTAAGATTTTTATTTTAAAAATAAGGTTTTGTAATTAAAGATTTTTTCTATATAATTCTGATGAACTTTATCTACTCGTATACTGAAATTTAATAATTTTAGGAATATTTTCCGATTTATATTTACTTAATTTCTTTATGTATGCAATTGAATTGTATTTTAAAAATTATAAAAATTGTCAATTGAAAAAGATTGATCCAAACTATAAAATAGGTACCAATAAAATATCTGATAATACATAATTATTTGTTCAACAAATTATTACAAAAAAAATTAATAAACGATAATCTGAATATAAATGATTAGGAGTTAAATTTTGAGAGTATTGGATGAGATGAGAAAGATTGAAATTATTTAGATTACAAGAAATAAATTACCAATTAATGTTTTCAAGTCGACAAACCCCTGTTATTAAATATTTTCAAACGTTTTAGCTTGTCGTCATCGTCTTTGTAAAATATGAAAATACACAAATAAGTGTTTCCTACCAAACTTATGAAAAAGTAAAATGTTTGGGGAAATACATTCTTAAAAGTTGTGTATAGTGTGTCATATTTATGGTATGAAAAAAATTACACTTTTAAACCTTTGGACGTTTTAAGTATTAAACGGTCGGAACGTTTATCGTCGAACTTTCCATTAGTTTAGCCCGGAAATCCTCTCTTCGCATCAGTACCAAAAGTTTTCATATTTTTTGAAATTCTTGAGATGCCTTAAAAAAAGAGAAAAAGATTATACCGGGTAAACTTGGAAAAGAACGACTAAACGTTGAGTTAAAAACAAAATGCGGTTTTTAATGGACACAGTAGCTCAAACAGTTTTTGTCACAAGCTGGTCGTAGCTAGATAACCCAGAAATAACGACAGGAAAAATATATTCGGAAACGACTTAGTTCGAGAACTTAGATTTTTCTAAATAACTAGACTTTTTATGGATAAAGTTTTGTCGACCGAACGTAAGACTATAATTTTAATAACCGTGTAAAAACTATTTATCACTTATAAAATTTAACAGATATGAGAACATTGATAAAAAACTATAGCGGGAATTAATATCAGATATAAATACATTGTTCAGCTACAGTATCCACGATTTCTAACCAGGAAAGTAATTGAAAAAGCTGTTAAAAATTATAATTTATATTTAGATAATTAATAGACATGGGAAATTAATATTTCTATAAAACATTTGAAATTAATCTAATTTCAATAACTTGGAAAAATAGTTTGATGAATAAAATCGATTTCACACTGCCAATGAAGTGAAGAATAAGTACATACAATAGTATGTATTTGAAGTATATGTGACAATGTAATCAATTCGATGCTATCGAAACGTATTAATCGTTCGAATGGTCTCCAAAAATACCTCCAAAAAACAATGAAAATTTTATGAAAATCTGTTGTAATTACGTTGCATTTATATTATTTTCCGATCAAACGAACAGTGTTTGTTGCATGATTCAAGATCCGGCGTTCGAAATCATATTAAAATACTATCCAAACTTTTTCGACGCCTGCTTGACATGTTTACATATTTTTCGTTTTCACGATCCATTGTAGCTTTAACCACATGTCCAATATTAGACGCAGTGGCGTATTTACAGGGGGGGGGGTCCAGGGGTACTGGACCCCACCCAGAACCTCTCCAAAAAATAAAAAATAAACTAAAATTCTTACATATTTGCAGAATTGGCTATGTTAAACATTCACAGGGAAGTTGAAATTACTGTTGATGAAGTGATAGAGGAATTGGCCAAAAAATTGAGACGACTGGAATTTATTTTATAACAATACTTTATAATATATAATGCTAAATAGATTATATAGGTATATATATAATATTACATAAGACTATTTGATTATTACATTATATATTTAGTTCAACTTTCTCCAAAAACTGCATAAGGACGTAACTATTACAATATAATATATAGTTTATATTAATCATGTATACAATGTGGATCCCCCCCCACAGAAAAAATTGAAAATACGTATTCATCTCTGTGGTTTCGCACATGATTGATGACAGCAAGCCATATAGACTCCGGAATCATAGGTGCCCATTCTCCTAGTCACAACTGTTGCACGTTAGTGTTTAAACGCCGAAAAAAACCGTTTTGTTTGCGTACAGGCGTGCCACAATCAGTGATTCTGGACGCGCGAATTAAACTTTTTATTTTAGGGCCACGCAACACTGGAACGGGTTTTGACGCGCGGTGAAAACGCGTGAAGACGGTAGATAAAAACGCGAACATGCAGTGGAATGTGACAGGCTAGGGCGGTTTTGACCGCGTGCATGCTATGGTTTCGAGTACAATACGTGTACGATTTTACGTAGCGTTTTCGACGCGCGTCAAAACGGCTGTACCGTAGCGCGTACGGGTACGGTCGAAGAACGAACGCGCTCAATAGGTGTCGATTTGGACATGAATAAATGGCTGTTCATTTAGATCTCGGACGGCGAACGACGATAATCCCTTTGGGTTGCGTAACGCGAAATCGGCCAGCGCGTATACATAATAATAACAATACGTCGTGTCGCAATGGCGCACTGGTACGTGCCGGAAATATCGAATCCTATAGGAGCCGGGCAGGATCGTAACAGTAGTATGAAAGGCAGTTGATTAAAGATCGACAAGGTTTGTCAAAGGGAATGCACGTTTCGTGATAACAGCGCGGTGGTGGAGGTACACGCGTTCGCCCCCCTCCCCACGAACGGCGTTGTAAGTGCTCGATGTGTTTTATCGTCTCGCGTCGAACGCAGTCCGAACTGGTGGCCGCGCGTGGACCTCTCTCGTGGGACGGCGTATAATTCAAACGACCGCAGAGGGTTGGCTACGGGTTTTCCATAAGTCACACGGGGGCTGACTCGGTGAAGTCTCTCGATTTCCGAAGGAGAAAAAAGTGCGTTCGATTTCTCGTGATCGCACGGGCCCATTGTCGTTACGGCCGAGAACCGCCGGATGTTGGCAAACGTAAAACACTGACCCGAATGGGGTCGTCCTCCCCCAACACTCTTGGAACGAGGGGAAACGCGCACAACTAGACGAAGGCACAGCGAGTTCTACGACGACATGGTGTTCTGTTTTAAATTATTTGTATTCGGCGACTTTATTGCGCGCGCACGTACGGATACCGCAAGCGTATAGTTTATGGTTCTCTTTGTCCGGGACGCGTAAATCTTTCGATCTAATGCTCTCCAATAGAATAATTTAAATACGAGAGAAGACTGAGAAAAAACCGGAGAGAAAAAAAGAGATGAATGGTATTTTTTATTTATTCTGTTTTTTTTTTCTTTCTTTTTTTTCTGTTGTTACTCGTCCTGTAGATTTATCGTCACCAACGCAAATATGAATAAAGAAATTGTTTACGAACAGATCAGGTAGGCAGGAAATTAATACATAAATCAGAAACATAATATTTTCGTTTTTGCGCGCTTACATGGTTGTACAGGTTGCGATACTGCGCTATGGATGATGTACAAGTTCCGTCACATTTCTCTTGCTCTTTACCCCAAAAGAGTCAATACTCTGGGCTGTAATAAACGTGTCATCAATACACTGCAGTATTGCGCGTGTTTTGCATTTTGACGTAAGCGTAATATTTATATTTATTTTCGAAATAGTATACGTATAAGCGGTTCGTACAAACGTTACTGCTTTCGCGGACGGTGCTCGTACGACATTGCTAAAGACCCGTGCGTCATTTCATTTACAATCGCGATCGTTTTACGTAATAGAATATACAGCGTTTATGTTATCAACTGATTTACTTCTCCAAGTTGTTAAGTTTTTAAAAATTGAAATAACTGCATAGTATTTTATATAAACGCAGTCATTATGTGTTCTGACGTTTGCTCAAGCTTTAAACTTAATCGATTAGCGTTCAATTCGCAATACCCATCGAAAAGTGGTTTTATCACTTGACCATTCTCAAACACCATTTATCAATTTTATGACACCTTACACTACTACGTGCAAGAACGTATATGAAATAATTTTTCTTTTTGCCATTTTTTATTTTTTATTTTAATCACTAAAACAACGGTTCATCCGATAAAATATTACGAAAGATCTGTTGCGACTATTTTAGTGAACCTAATGGGCAATTAAATATTTAAGTCTTACAAATTTTTATCCCATACACTCAATGTAAATTCATTCACGGAATTTTGGTCGACTTGTAGTATTGTGTTTGACAGACCGAATTAAATTTGAATCAGTAGAAAGTCAGAACAATGGCAAACGTCTAAATATTTTAACACAATATAATACTGCTCGGGGTGAATTATCATAATTTTGATTGCGAACAAATAACAAAGCCAAGAATCATTTTTTTTATTTCGATTGCAACTTTATCTCAAACTATTTTATTTTCAATGATATACGTCGTTTCTTTACAAGTTTCTATGAACAAATGTGAAGAGGTTATATACTCGTGTATATATATATATATATATAGATATATATATATATATATTCAGTATATTAAATTAGTATGAGAATAGCCAAATACAATTAATCAACATTGTTCGCGAAAAAGGAGGATATTAATAACAATTTATTTCGAAGACTCCAATCTTTGTTGTTTTCTTCCAACAGCTATCTACTGTTGTCGAACTCCGTCGGACGTGCAACGTACTGTCACGCAAAACCAAACTGCTTTCGTGCAACCAAAAAAAAAAAAAAATCTAAATAAAAATTTAGTTTAACAAAATCCCAAGAACTATATTGTACACCTAGTATATTTGAATGTACTGGCATGAATTAAGACGGTAGAACGTGGAGCAAGACCGTAAGGCGTACGCAAAATCAAGAGGAAAAAGCAGTGTTCGAAACAGAACGCGTCGTTAAGAAATTTCTTTCCCGGTCACCACGACTATAATAATAATGATTCGCGATACCCTATCACACGCGGTACCGATAAGCTTTTGCTAAAACGAATGCGCGCGTAATCGCTGGACAATGAGAAAACGCGGTGCGAATAATTACGGAATACCAGGGCCGTTCAGAGGAGGGGGCAACGGGATCATTTTGCCCCAGGCCCCATTGTTGGTTCCAAGTCTTGATGTATAATAATTAATAATAAAGCCTCAATTATACTGAACAATTTTACACGCTGCGATTAATGTCACGCGCGTGAGCGTGTAGCGACTTGTCTCATTACATTGAGCGATTGAATTATAAATAATATGAATAATATTCAATTCTATTACGTAAGCAAGTAATACAGTACATGAATTTAAATGAGCTTGATTGGTTAAGGTTTGGAAAAATTCGTTTGCAAGAATTTTGATATTCTCAATGAGTATTTTGTTTATCATTTCTTATTATTATGGTCGAAAGGCCCCCAAATTAATATGTTTCTGGCTTCAAAAAATCTTGGGACGACCCTACGGAAGGCACCACCGTTTAAACGTGTCAAACTCGAACGGCAAAGAACGCGGGGTATGTACGTAAGTTGTGTAAGTTAGTGTAAGTTATAATATAATAAATACAAACGTTGGCATCGTCGTAATCAGCTACCCGTAAGACCGGCGCGATAGGGGACCGTGCTTTTTCCGCGATGATTAAAGCGGTGCACGGCTCGCGCGCCCCAGTAGATATTTGTTTTACGGAACGTTCGCGGTAGGAATGTGAGGGTGCAAAATGTTTACGCGCGAGAGACGCGTTATTCGTTGTTACAATATCGGAAGCAACGTTGGAACAATGAACAGTAGTGCACACCGTGTGCGTCTTAACAACGGGCGTGCGCGTTATTATAAGTCGTAATTTATGATGCATTTAAATGGGTAACAGTTTTTAAGTGTACGTTAATTGCATATGCGGACGAGCGTGGAACACATCAATAATTGTACGTTGGGGGAAAAAAATCGTCAAAATAACACAACGAAAAAAACCACTTCGATTATAACGATGCACTTGAATGTACTAAATGGCATGCTGTCTTTGAACTAATAGTATTTAGTGAGAATTCTTATCTTAATTACTACTGAGAAAATCTATTTTTAAAATCGGCCGTTTCAGTGCCCCACCCTGTACTACGGAAATAACGTTAAAACCGAATAATATTATGTTTTTCAGCAGTGGTGAATACAATTATGATACTATGAAACTATGATAAATGTTACAAACTGTACACCGGTGAATACAAGTTATTATTACGAATCCGATTTAAAGCATTTTTTCCCCGAGTATTCCGCATAATCTGTGTTCTAAGGATCGTTTCCTGTTTGAGATAAATGTTAATAAAATATTAAAATTATATTACTTATGACAAGTAATAGATAATAGTTTTTGTTACGATAAAATTAGTATTTAAAATTGTTTGGTTATTTTTTATTTAATGATGCTCATATTATAGTGTAGTATCGGATTCTTTGAAAACATTCTAATCACTCGATCATATAATACTTTAATCTTAACATTTTTCGTAAATAATCTCCATAATTTAAAAATATCTTACTGTTGAAAACTACGTAAGTTATTAACTTTTAATAATATATTCTTAAAATGTAATTATCCTCCCCGTCTGTTTGCCTTTAAGAAATTGTATGGATAAATACTAAAATAGTGAGAGAAAAAAGGTATATAGAATTAGATTCATAACTTAATCAACTGGTTGAATAATTTTTTAAGAAAAGATAAAATCATATTATACTTCGGTTTTTTGTTATTTTACCAGTACAAACAAATGATTAATCATTTATGAATTTCCGGTACACTAACCGGACCCATGTCAAGGTACAATCGAATTGCAATTTGATTAAAAAAGGCAATGTTCGAACCATGCACTCGAATCAAAAACACTCAATGGTCGAACTGTTCAAGAAAAATATTCAAAAAAATAAATTTAATTTAAAAGTTCATGAATTCAATAAATAGCCAATATATTTAAAAGAAGGATAATCTAATATCAAATTTTTAATAACATATCATTTGAATCAGGAAATATTAGAAAATATTTTTAACTTCTTTTTTTTTTTTTTTAATTGAACGTCAGGAAACTATTCACGTCATGCTGCGCAACACTTCTCGAAGGGATGTAGCCATGCCCCGAAGTGAGATTAAAATACTATCTTGCCTATATCCGCCTTATTACTATTTTGAGAGGGCTGGTACTTTGATATGAAAACATGAAACCTCGGGTTACGAGATGATCATTAGTCCATACCGATTCGATCAATTCATGATTATAATAATTATTTATATTTATTATTTAATATTTATTTATATTTTTAATTATTAAAAATTCAATGTCATTAAATCTACGACAATAAGTTATAAATATTGCCCGAACATCGACCTGAGTGCAGTTCAACTATTTTCATTCAGGTAAAAAGTGTAATAATTCGTTATGTTCCCGTAATGCGAATGATCGTGATCGATCCCAATGCTTCGAGTCTATTTAGATCGCTGATTGTGTGCACGGGGAGAAAATCAACAATAGCAATCATTTATTATCAAATTCACATTTATTACACACGTTCGAAACGTACAGAACTACACGTGACCAAAACCGATAAATGTTTATATATATATATGTTACAGTTAAATTGTTGAATTGGTTGACTACGAAATAATTTAAATGTGTAGGTAATGTTTATAATTTATACCTGAACTAGTTATTTTATATGTTCCTGGGGTTTACTTCGTTAACTATACGAAATATGTACGAAATCATTATTTTATTTGTTCCAAATGAAGTAATACATTAAGATCTGTAGAAACTGTGCAGTCGCTAGGAATTGGTAGGAGATTTTTTTAAATGCACTTGTACCAAAAAATGTGATACAAAGCGGTGTATTTGCAGAATAAAAGAGGTATTGAGCAATTCCAAATGCTACAATAGTCTTGCACGGACAAATAAATAATGTAACTTAATCGATGATTGCAAAAACGTCAAAAGTCACATATTTTATGAAATTGAGATATCAGTAAAAAATGTGACTCGCGACCGTTTCTGCGATCATCGATCCGACTGTAATTAATACCGCTTGAAATAAATAAAATATTATAATACATTTTAAACTAAAATGTTGTACTTGAACGGAAACCAAACTAAAAATATACGGAACAACTGTAATTGTATAGATATTCTATGAAATAGCTGGTTAAAGTAAGATTTTCACGTATTACTTGATATTTTAACCATCATTCGCGGAAAATTAATGAAATGCCTGGTTGTTTCGTAAAATAACGGAATTCAACACTTTAACTGTAACATGTATGGCGCATACTAGTAAATAATATATTATTGACTAATTTATTTTGCCGTGACTAATGATCTCATTAAGTACGTCTGTCGACGCCCGCACTGCAGTTACGCGGTCGATAGTTTTCGACGTAAGCTGCGCGCGTAGTCTTCGGGGAACGGGAATTCGGATTTTCGGAGCGACGGACGCGCACACATCCGTCGCACCACCGCATACTGTTACATTAATAATGCCTTGACAACCTGCTGCACCAAGATGTCGGGGAACTCGTTATTACCATACGACTATGCACGTGCGACTAGGAAACCGGTAATAGATCGCACGTTAGCCGCCGTCCCGTCACCGTATGTGAATTCGTTTGAATCTCATTTATAAAAACCGGATTTAATTGATATTGCAACTTTTTATCGATACCCGATAAATCATATCTGATCAAATATCTATACGGATCAGATAATTTACAGTTTTCCTATTTAACTTTCATAATGCAATTTTTTGCAATTTTTGCAATTATTGCAATTTTTGTACTTTTCACGTGATAAAATATACAAATTATTATTTCCAAGTGATTTTACAAAAAAAAATATAACAATGACATAAATTTTTACATGTAGTTAAATGTAGAATAAGATTTTTAAAATTATATTTATCTGAGTTATCCACAAAACTCACAAGTTTAGAAAAGAATCAATCAATTACCCAATAGTTTAGACATATTTAGTGAAATTGAAAATATTACTATAAATATTCCCGGCCCTAATAAAAAAAATAGTTAAAGATAAATTAAAATATGTCTTAGAAAAAATTGAAGGATATAAAACTATTAAAACTTACTCTGAGATTATAACAAGAAATTAAAATATTTATTTAGGTATAACACCAAATTTTTTAAATTATTTTAAATATGCATCGATAACAAGTGACGATGAACGTACTTTTTCATTATATAAACATATTTTAAGTAACAGACGATACAATTTTCAAGAACATAATTTAGAGATGTATATAATTATAAATTTTAATTCAGAAAAATTATATATTTTGTAAATATTATATTAATGTCTATAATATTGTTTAAGAAAGTAATTAATGATTATATATTTGATGTGATTTAACTATGTAATTTTAATGTATTCATACTGCAATTTTAAGATATGTTTAATGCAATTATATAAAATCAAAATCGTCTAACGAATTTCGAGTTCATATATTGTGTTTTAAAACAAGAGCGATGACCATGATTGTTAAGATTTTCATATTTCTATTTATTTATTTACTTTTTTTGTTTCGGTTATTTGTTTAAAAGAAACAAACAGTACTTATTAATTTCCGCCTTTCCGGTAAACGATACACGTTACTATGTTTACTCGAAAATTAATTCGTTTAGTTCATTCCCTCTTACTACTAGAGTGTATCGATATATTTAAAATTGAAATCGTTGAAATATTCGGAATATAAAAACAGCAGTTGGCAGTTAAAAATAAATAATATTTTTTTTCTTTTTCTCGTCAATGATATTTTAGACATTTAGATTTAGGGACTTTTAGAATTTGCATAATTTTTGAAAAAATAATAAAATAGCAGTCAAACCGAGATAGTGTTCATAATGTTAGGAATCTAAATCCTAAATGTTATTTTGCATTTCTTTGCATATTTTACAGTTTTTAATTTTTAGAGCATATTTTAACAGTATTTAGCTTTTACGTGCTATAAAAGGTCGTATTATACCATGTATCTTATTGTATACAACATATTTATTTTTTAATTGTCTGAAAATCTAACAAATGATGATCTGGTATTTTTTAATTGTGCATCATTTTCTTTCGTTGATGTGGAATGAAGATTTTCAAAATATAAAAATTTGCTTTAAATAACCACCACGGATTTACGTTTGAAAACATAATAAAATGTCTAATAGTACCTAACATGCAATTTTCAAGATAAAAAATGTATGAACTTAAGAGTTAAATTAATTTATGTATAGTAAACTCATTTTAAATACCATTAACAATAATAAAAAAATAATAATTAAGGTGGTATATGTACATTTTTTTAGCAAAATGTGGACAGTCAAATCAAACGCATACGCTATTGTTGTCTTCTACTCGTGTTTACAAGAACCGCCTTAATTCTATCGGAATTTTTGTTACAGTGACTACTCCACTTTTTTTTTTTAATCCTGTACCTGATCTCTGTGTTTAAAATGGTCTTCGTTGAGTCTTTATAAAAAAAAAGTTATTATTTGTATTCAAATAATAACGTGCAGTTTATGACACTTTCTTCTTGTATCTTATTCAAGACACCATCGCATACAGTAACAGTGACCTTTGGCTTCGCGATTCTTCCCAGATTCTCAGAAAACAAACAAAATGTATTAAACAATAAATAAACAAATTGTCAACAGTAATAATATTAGCAAAAATTCGTTAACCAAACATATGTTCAATCAAAACTCGTTTTGATCTATTTGTACATTCATTAGGCTCTATATCATGTGTGTTCATCTTGTGTTTACACCATATATGAATAATTTTACGTCTATTTTCATTAAAATTAAATTTATAGTACTTTATAGTACTTAGCATTATTTTCTTCCAACTAGTTAAACAGATGAGGAAATTGAATTGTTCAAGCCACCGTATCATTACTATTTTAAACGATCTCGTTTCACACGAAATTTAAGCCATTATTTTAAATTAAATTCTATATTTTATTTAACATTTACACCGTTGGCAAATTAATTTAATATGAATTTACAAAGATCCTGTAACACGAAATTCAAACGCGGCATGTTACATTATTGAGACGAAGACTGTTATAATTAAAAATTTTAATTGGTTAATTCACTATGGTGTGTAATAACAATTAATAATCCATATTATATGATTTGCGTAACTCTATATCACAGTGCATTGAAAACAAGTAACCGGAGAAGATAATGCAGTCCGCTTGTCACTCTTGATCCACTTCCCCCTCCTCATTTTGATCCATCACTAATATTTGTTGTAATAACACAACGATTTTAATTATTGAATATTTTACATTCCTGTGTCTATTTATGAAATATCCTGACTTATATTTAATAATATCAATATGGGCGATATATAATGTTATACAATACGTGCATTCCGGAATTTGCATCATAAACATCACATTTTATTTTAGATTATATCCCGTATATATTATTCAGTGCAACGTTTTTATACGCCAGTCGCCTGTTTGAAATTTACCCATTTATTTTAAAACAATATAAATTAATAGGTTACATTTAATATGTTTTGTTTCATTAATGTTTTTTGATTTCAATGGGTTTTTTTTAGATCCGGTTTAACGATGGGATTTTAGTGTGAATTGACATTACTTTATCCCATCAATCTTCTTTATCCTAGTATCTATCTTCTGTATTAGCTCTTCACATTTTCCCTATGAAATTAATATATATGATAAGCTTTGAATTGAAAAAAAAAACAATACCATAAGAACAATCTGTGTGTTAGATTATACGACGATGTTAATATAACACGTTGTCGTTGTGTTAACATATTTAGTATGTTGCGATTGACGCTAATCAACGTTTCAGCGCACTATTAATATATTTGTTTTACACGGTGGGCATTTGCTAATATCTGCAATCACCGTAATCTTAAAAATACACTTATTTTCATCAACCAGTGAAATTTCACCGACGCGCGCTAACATATTTCGGGCGACTTTTTAAATCGTTAACGTTTGAACTAAGCATAATACGTTCAGTTAGTATACATGTTCAATCAACGATTAATTTCATTGTCGTCGTCGCACTCGTATTGTTCTAAATTGCTCCACCAATAACACCGCACTAATAATAATAATGTACACATTAATTCATCAAAATTTTGTTAAACGTGGCATCAAAAACATACGAAATTAATTGATTACATCACGTGTGCACTTGGCATGGCTTCGCCATTCCCTGATTTAATAGTGACGGCAACACAGTATTACACGTAGTTGATAAAATCCATTCGAAAAAAAAATAATAAACGACAAGGGTTCTTAACAATATTATTAGTGTGTCGTTATAATACATTCGTGTGCGGCGTGTTTCCGCAAGCGTGTACCGTTTCGCTGTTTTACATTATCTCGTCCGTGATGTTTGACATTTATTTTTCTCACTGGTTGATTTTTCCTAACTTTTCAATAACGAAATAACGGAGCAGCTACATTACCCCCACGCAAGTTTCGAGTTACCTCATCAGTTTGATATTGTACATTTAATATGTTATATGTTTTTTGTTTCAAAACAACGGATGATCGTCATCATATCGTTCTCGCGCCCAAACTGCCACTGATAGTAATCAACATTTTTTAATATTTAAAGTTTTTTCGAGGGTTTTCGTTTTCATTTTATACGAGCGGAAAAGTTTTTAATAAATTCAATGATTTATTAGTTGAGTGACAAGAACAATTATGAACGTTCATTAAATTTTAATTTTTTTTCGCTTTTCATTTTAAATTCAAAATGATACGCTGCAGAAAACGTTATTCAGACCTTCTGCATTCGAACAGCACCAGGACTATTTTATACCAAGAATTATTTCGTATTTCTAAATAAAATTAATATAAATATAAAACAAATATCATTTAATTTCATTATCGTACTACTTACACGAATACATAACACAAGCTTACCCGTTTCTGTGGCTGAACTTGTGGGAAAAATTTTCTCAAAATTAAAAACGTATTATATAACACGATAAAACCAATACTCTTTTGGATATTTTCAAAATGTACGGTACACATTTAACGAAAAAATACAAGCAGTGCGTTGTTCAGTTTAATTGTTAATAAGACATATTTTTATAAATAATTTTTGTTTGGTTGTAAACAGACTTCCATATACTAGTAGAACAGTACGGCTGGATTTAAAAACATTTTATATGAAAATACAAATATACCTACTTTATTTTGCGAAACATGAAAAATATCTAAAATATAAAATATTATATGTATAAAAAAAATCTCTAAGACCAACCGGAGTGCAATACAGGTAATCCTCTTTCGGACCATTTGTCTCCCTTTTTTAGTCTACTACAGACGGTTGGGATTTAGTTTGGTTGAAAACGTTTTTGCTGTGGGGTGACATCGTTGTCATTCCAAATCTAAAAGCGATTAATTTATTATTTAATTCTCGGCGCGATTCTCAGTGAACTTTCGTACATGCTATGGGATTCAACTATAAGTTAATTTTTACGACTTTATCATACGACAATATTATGTAAATCTAGTGCTAAGCTGAGCATCCAATCCGGATTGTTGATCCGGAATGAAACAAATACAACATCTATTAAATCTTGATTGTAGTATTGATAATATTTTTATGCCATATACAAGTAAGTGATGTCATCATTAATATCACTAATTATAACATTATTAATTTTGTACAACTAAGTCAAAAATTCTGAACAAAAAGACGAATGTCTCATCATTAATGCAACTCGTGTACTGATAAACATACGTGTATTTAAATGGGAATGAGTCGATGGGCAGACAATCAGCAAACATAAAAATATATTTTTTATAATTTTTGCAATTAAAATTTTTCTGTGCTTATCTAATCCATTGTTTAAGCTAGTAGCCCAATAGATGAACAAATGTTATTGATAACACAAATTAACAATGGATACGTTCTTATAAGGTATAGCTTTTAGCATAAACATTTTAAATGTATTTAAATTATTTTAAATTTTTAAGCTATTTTAAATTATAAATATTTTCTATTATTAAAACTTTAGTTATTTGAGATTATTTTAAATGTTATACATCAATAATCTCCATAATTTTCTTCATTTTTTAAAAAATATTTTCTTTGACATTTTTAATTAATATATGAAAAAAGTTTTGTTTTTAATAATTTTGTTTATTATCATTGTTTTTTTTTTTTTTTTGACAATCTATGATTTATTCAACCGTCCACCGAGTAAACTGTCTGACCGATTAATTATTCAGTCCATAGACCGTCGTTTGAGTGGTTCGTACGCCCGATGGTTGTCGACCCTATGTTTTCGTCATCCTTTAAATATACCAATTACATATAATAGTCATGATTTTTAAAAAAAATATTTTTAATGTTCAACGACGCGTAGTGTGGGTTGTTTTTTTTTTTTTTTTGAACCTAGTTACTTTTTAAACGGAATAATATAATGTTACGATAAATCGTACATTTCGTTTGAGACGTTGAATCCATAAACACACTGCATGCAGGGTATACATTGTAAAGGTATTAAAACATCGCAAGACATTGTGCACCAACATAATTAAATGTTAATATTTCACAATGTAGTACAACGATACACCGTGACCGCATGAACACGTGTTGGTCGAGTAACTGCACATAATTTAATGTCACTTCCATCTGTTCGGCGAAACTGTTATTAACAATAATAAGTTAATAACATATTTATGTACCGAAACTTGATGTACCTAGATCTAATATAGTTATTACAACGTTTCATCGGACAGTCGTTCTGCGTCACTCAGGTTTTGATAAATCGACCGGATTCTCAAAAACCGATTAATTTATTTTAACGTAGTCTATGATTAAATTAGTTGCCACGTGTCATATTCACATCGTACATAGTTTATTTGACGTGGATTGAAAACATACGTTTCTCGTTAAACGTACGCAATAAATTGTTACACGACAACTGCGATATAACAATAGGAAAACTTTCGGAAATATACATATTTAAAATGCATAAAAAGTAATCGTTATTGAATAAAAAAAAAAGAATAAATAACGGTTTTATACAAATAAACCTAACCTAATAGAGCAGCGGTTTCCAATCCATGGGCCGAGGGTATCGTAAAACTGGGTCGAGGACCATCATAACAAACGTCTATATTTCTCGTCGAAATAATATTATATACTTTTTTACATAGTAATATTTTTGGTTAAAATAATATTAATAAAGCCATCCAGCAATTATAGTAAGAAACTTGATGGCCTTTTCGACAACCTATCTGTGCGAACAAATTGTTTCCACTTTATTTAAAAAAATTATAATAAATATAAGAATGTTGAGAGTGAATTAAGGCTAAAACTGACTAGTAATAATCTAGGTGTTGACTCTTTGACTCTTTTAAGGAGGAAAAGCAACGTCAAAAATGTCATTAAATATATATATATATAGGGCTATGTGTAATATATCGTATACACAGCTATTAGTGGGCATCAAATATTTTTTGATAAAATTGGCTGTCCACACAACAAAAAGATTAGGAACTACTGTAATAGAGCATATAATAATAATCGTGTATAATATCCTACAACTATATTTTCACATAAATTAAAAATAAAATTATCTTGTCGCACTACTGGAAATTTGTACATCAACCAATGAGCTAAAATCCATCAAATGCTCGGTAAAAATACGGTATACACCTTCAGATCTCAACGGACGTCAATATATTGCAATCACTAGACTTGACACACTTTTATTACACATTCTTATCTGATAAACAAAGACCATCCACCTATATGTAATAGATGTCAAATAAGCATTACAATAAAACTTATACTCGAAGAATGTCACATATACGCACCAATTCGCACAACATTATGTCTCCAGCGCAATATTAAAGAAATTCTTAACGAAAAATAAACTCCGACACTCATTAAGTTCATCTCAAAAGTTTTTGATTTAATGCAATCTCATTAAAAAAACTCTAAATTAATCACAATAATTATTATATTGTAAAAACAAAAAATATTATTATAAATTATTACAAATTAACAAATCACTTTATATATCAGTAAAAACGTTAAAGTCGGTAAATCTTTAAGTAAAAAAAAAAAAAAATAATCCCATAAATTTCGCATAAAACCACTTTATTATTTAAAAATGATGCATAAATACACCTACAAAATATAATGATATATAATTTGAAACTTGGTGGTAATTCATCATTGATGTTGAAACACAAAAGGTTTCACACATTAGAATAAATTTTTAAAAAGGTTACTCAAGAGGAAATAACAAATTATCGTGTTTTAACAATGTGATCGATTAAACGAGAATATTGTAAACGTTTAATCATATTTGATTTGTATATAAAAAAAATATTCTAACTATATGCGTACGATTAAATTATAAAATAGTATAAAAACCATACGCGTTTAAAATGAAATCAATGAATGGGATAGTTACCGAATCCAAATCATGATTTGCTATTGTCGTACAAACGATTATGATAATAATGTGTTACTTGCCTACAACTCATCAAGGAAAACGATTATACAAAGGTACGTAATCACATGCGTGCAATTACATAAATTTGTGTTTTTGTCGATATTGACGTTATACATCACAAACACAAATATTGTATCGTTAATTCTGACAAAATGGTTTAATAAATTTCAAACTGTGGCATGGATATTATCACCCCTGTCCCAGTGATTTGGAGTGAACTCCACGTAACTTACTAAATGTTGAAACGATTATAAATTCATCGCGGAAGGAAGTATTTTCCTGCAAAACCAATGCGGTGAAAATGTAAAACTCCGAATATTAGTAGACGATAGGCACATAACGGTTTGAAGCTCGACGAAAACATAATTAGTGTCTTTTACACAAAACTTATTTAATTAATTAATTAATCTACATAAGAAATCCTTGAACCCTATGCTATTGATATTTTTAGTTTACTTCAAATCCTCTGATCGACGTTGAATTACGAACGCAAGCTGGACCATCAATTTTCCGCTTATCGTCCTGCAGTACATTACTCGTCGCGTTTACCGTTCGGCTTTTGCAAAACGTCGATTCGTCGTTGTCCGTACGTTGCCCGTCGTCCGACGGTGCGTACATTAGTTATTCATCGCGCTCCGGTTCTATTAAATAAAAAGAAAGAAAAAAACCATAAATCTCATACAGCTGTAGGTAGTAGAAGATACCCGCAGCAGCGTCCGAAACGATCGAACGGCAATAATCGCCACGTGATGTTCGCAGAGGCGGAACTTGAGGGTGGAAGATGAAGATTCATCCACGGGCATAACATTTTAGAGCAGTGATGCTCAACCTTTTTTCTTTGGCGGGCCACTTTGGTAAACAATTATCTTCAAGCGGGCCACAAAGTATAGAAGTACAAAAATAATCTTATAAATTGGACTTGTTTTCTTATCTTTTATTGTCAATTGAAAAGATTATGAATTGAGATACACATTAGTGTCTGCACCTGTTACTCGTTCAATAAAAGGGCGACAAAGCAATAGATCTATTGAAGGTCGACCTTCTATGATTTAATTTTTTTTTAAATATCTTGTAATAACTTTCTAAACAGCCAATTGTGATACATCAGTACTCTCGTCAACTTGAATGGAAAACAATTGACTGTTATTGATGTCTTTTAGTATTGTTTCCTCAATATCGTTAGAAATATCTTTGATTCTACGACAGACTATATCATTTGATAATAGGATAGCATTTATTTTACTAACGTGTTTTTCTCGGAACATACAATGAACTGCGTCTTTAATACGTGGTAAAATCAAATTTTCGCTGATGGTGTGATTTTTACCACTTCTGGCGATATAGTAACTTATTCCAAAAGATGCTTCAACAGCATTTACGTTAGTATTATCCAAAGAAAGATAAGTATGCATATTGCACTTATTTTTATTTTCCAGCAAATGTTTGAAAAAAGTGACACTTTTTCCCTTTAAATCGGAATGTTTAGTATTTAAATGACGAGTAAGTTGCGAAGGTTTCATACTGCTATTAAATAGTACTTCCCCATAAACAACACATTCAGGTTTAGCTACATTATCAATCGTGTAACTGATGAAAACCCGAGCACAAATATTTCTCAGAATATTTCCTTATTTTTCCCGGAATTAAAAGTTTAGTACCACTAACCTGTGGTAACATTTTAGAATTTTCTACATCAAAATTAGTAATTGATGATGGCATATCGTGAGTGCTTTGAATAGGATCAGTTGATTCGGTAGTTTTTCGTTTATTGACTTTACTAGTTTTTTAATCATTGATCCATGGTAAAAATTGCAAAAATATTATTAAATGTAAAAAATGAAATAGTTTTATGAATATGAATATTTGTGTACGATGTGTGTGACTTGGACATTTTGAAAGCAATCGAATGAATAGTTATTAGAATTGATTTCAATATCATACAAACCGTTCATAGTTAGGTACATAAAATTAGATAAAATCCAGTGCACACGTGCTGCCGTTTATAATGATATATTTCATATTATACTCTTATTATACCTATACACACTTATATCATGTATTAGGAAAAACCGATTTACAATATTTTACAAATCACAATAACAAATATATCAAATACAAAAAATTTCACTTTTTCTGCAATTATTTATTTTCGCGGACCCCCGGTTGAAAAACGCTGTTGTAGGTTATGAAATCGGTTTGAATTGTTTCTCGCGTTTCATTTTCGGCTCTGGGACATCGGCCGAATAGTGCCTAATCGTAGAACATATTAATTAAAGCAGTGCAACCAAAACACGTGGTCACCTATGGTCATTTTTTGAAACATAATATTTAATCGAACGATCGTCATAGTAAACGTTTTACTCGATTAAAATACATAATTTTGAAAGAGAACATACGTTTTTTCCGCGCAAACCTTAACCCGGTGTGTGTTTAATACGTTTTTCGAGTGATCGAGTGCATAGGAATGCCGTCGATACTGAATCCGAATTTTTATCACTAAATAATCAATCGAAGAATGTCACATCGCAATTACAATATAAGCTATTACGCAACAAAGAAATCACACGAATGGTATTAAATCTGTCAAAAATCCATCTGATAAATTATCCATCCTGTACGTTTTCTATACAGGCAATTTTTACGTCGCACAGAGTCTATTACAACAATGTGTTCTCCGCTGAAATCGAATTTATTATTGACTTTCTCCGCCTACCCCATCATTATGGTTGCTGTATGTGTATGATGTATAAAATCATTAGTTCAATTCCACATCCATCATGCTGCACAATACCCCGTTTACGCTGTTCACACACACGTGTGCACATTATGAATAATCAAAATTACATCGAATACTTGCGGTGTAACGTTGCGATATTGGTTTAAATTCGGGCGCCCGGGAATCAGGCCACAACTATCCTTCTTTTCAAAAAGGTGTAAGGTAATTGGGCCACGACAGTTTTATATTTACAACAGGTAGATCCGGTGATTGGGGCACTATTTTCAACTATTTTTTATTATTGTATCCGGTAATAGGGCCACTATTAAATTAATATGTCATATATAAATATTGTTACAATACAACAATTTTTTAAATGTTTTATTGGTGGTTTAATCTGAAGTACATATTAAAATGAGAAGCATAGGAACGATAAAAGCAAGAAAACGAACTTTGATTTTTAATAAAAAATTTCATAATAATGAATTTCATTAAAAATTATGAAGAAGGGAAAAAGAATAGATTTGAATTTGTAAAATCGGTATCATATTATTTAAAAAAATAATTGTATTTTTATGTACTTCTCAGAAAAAAATATTTATGGTTATTGTTATTATTTGAATAATTCTATTGACTTTTTATATTATATTAAATTTGTGAATCCTGCGTATGGCATTATTAAAAAATAACTATTGTATTTTATGCATTATAAAAATAATTATTAGTTAATAAACATTGTATATTCGTATATTTTTATGCTGTACATTTATGGCCCAATCTCCGAGTACACTTTAAAAATATAAATTTAATTTGTGGCTCAATCTCCGAGTACACTTTAAAAATATAGATTTAATTTTTGTGGCCTAATCTCCGGGTAATAAAATGTAAATAAATATTTTATATGAAGCAGATAGATAAAATACGGCCCAATTACCGACCGCCCTTAAATTCAACGTATTCGTGTGATTACATTTTTTTATAGTGCAACAATATATTTGATGACTTAATTATTTAAAAATCATTGCCGAACAAAAATTATTGTATGTTTATAATAAAGTATTCATAGATTTTTTCCAGCTGGTTTGCGAACTTATAACAATTTTTTTTCGCAAAAATTTCCTCTTGTTGGTTAACAATTTATCGGATCACGCCGTTCGAAAAAGGTTAAATTTATCTCAAAACTGTTTAGACATTGTCTGTTTTAACTTTAAGGGTTTCTCTTGACAAAGGTAGACAGTGTACATTATTTAGCAGCAAAACATAGTTACACGCTAAAAGTACAGTTGAATATACATATATTGTTCTGTACGAAAATAAATACTGGTATTAAAATTACAGTTATCCAAAAAAAATAACTAACATCAAATTGTATTGTTTAAAATAGTGTAACATTATGTTTTTTGATACAAATGATAATATTTTAAAATGATGAATATAAATCAATTTCAATTTTAGGAAAAATATTGTCTTCGTGTTAACAAAATTAAAATGTATAACTATCGCATCGTTTCACACTATATATTTTAATCGTTAAATGTTGATTGGTATTAATTATTAACGTATTATATTATCTTGTAGATTGAGAATAATAAGAGATAAAGGATTAAGAATTGAATTTATTGAAAATGTATTATTAAATGGACTAATGAAATAAATCGAAAAAAAAACAATCTTTTCAAAAGTAAAAGAGGTAAATAAAATTAAACCAAGATGAAGATACGATACAAACGATCTTAATTAAATGAATAATACTTGTGGTACGAAAAATAACCTTTACGTAAAAAAATAAAAATCTTATTGAATTAAGAAAAAGGCTTAGAGCACTATAATATTGAAATAAATAATAAATCGGTAGATTCACGTGTTTTGCTTATGGAATAGAAGTACATAAATTATTATACTGATCGAATGAATAATTGATAATGATAAATTTATAGAAACTTACCAAGACGTGTAATTGTTATTAATGGTAAACGCAAACGGAATGAACATTTATAATTGTTAACAGGACATTAATAATGATTAAACAAAAAAAAAAAAGGGTGGTCAGTTATTTCGTTTTTGGTCACTTATCTCATTTTCCACTCCACAACCAAGATGAGTCTCGCAGGAATTTCGTTTCGGGTCTGTTGCTCAGACAAGCGTCATTATATAAATATTCGGTGTATTAAACATTATAACAATTAGGTATTCGAATAAAAATTATGCTTTTCACGCGGATCTCATTTTAAGCATAGTGAATTCAACTCTACTTTAGTAACTTCCTCGTAAAACAATGTATGTTTCGTAATTTTATAACGTATACCACATTGTTCGGACTCGAAACATACAATCTGACGTATCCAATATCCGATCAAATTTATTTACAACGCATGGAACGATTTGAATACGTTGTACTTTTCCAGCTTAAAACATAAAAAAAACAATAGGTATATTTTTTTAGTACCTACTGTGTTTTACTCTTGTACATATCGTTCCAAATTCGATAAGGTTTTACAACCAAATGGCTATTCACGACTCGTAAGGATAAAATTACTAAGCCTTTCAACGAACTAAAATCTTATCTAAGAATTAAAATTCAAATGGAATAACTATTAAATAAACCAATTAGAGTTATAAATTGAATTGTTAAAAATACTCAAAAAAATTTATGATTATACAATGAATAAATTACAAGAAATTGAACCTGATATATGCTGCATTTTAGGTTAAACAACCGCTAAAATACATCTTGTTTCGTAAAATGCAATATAATTGTTTTAACCATTTAGAGAGATAATACAACGTTATTAGTGTTACTGCAGATAATCCTTACTCCTATAAATCAAATAATAAACAAAATTTGATTATCTTCATAAATATTATAAACATCGATAAATAACAAAATTGTCAGATTTGTATATAAATATTTTTTTTAAATATTGATACATAGATATGATATAATAATAGGGAACATTAAATTTAATAAATTTTATCAAGATGAAAATTAAAAATACATACAAATTTAACTATCTAGATAAAAATAAAAATCAGCAATTATTATTTAGATAAAAAAAAAATAAATTTTTTTTGTAATTAGGTATCTATCACAGAATTTTGTATCAAATAATATATAACACATCTACATTTTAAATCAGTTGTGGTTTATGTAACTTTATTAGTCAAATAATTGTTATTTCTAAAAAAAAAATGTAACAATCAATTATGGTTTACAACACAATACAATGGGTAATTAAAATAATATTATTTATTATCTTTTAGTAATGCATTAATATTTTATTTATTGTACAAAATTAAAGTAAATTAAATTAAAAAAATAAATCAAAGTTTATCTTTTTAAAAAGAAATAAAAAAGTAATAAATAATAATAATGATATTTAAAAACTTGTTAAATTTATTCTTATCAATATTCAGTGTTTAAAATTCCCATAAAAATATAAAATATTATGTTCTTAATAATTAATAAATAAACTGACACTTAATCACACTAAATTGTATCGTTCATTTTTTATTTTAAGTATTTAATATACTAGTATATGATTGTAATTTGTAATATATTTCTTTAAAAATAAAAATAATAACCACTATATTATAAAAATAATAATAATAAACACAAATCTAATACTAGATTACTATTATGGTAAGTAATAGTATTAATTTAATAATGTTTCAAAATACCTATATAGTAAGCATTTAAGTATAAATAAATATTTACAAATAACTAAACATTTTAACAAACCAAATAAAAAACATATTATAACAAAAATCAAACAATAGAAAAATCTTTGTCTACGATCATTATTGTTAAAAAGGAAACATCTACAATGTAGGAACATTTAAAATGTTTTATTGCTCAACCTTTTAATTTAATTTTTTCCAGTTTAACCGAGAGACCAAAAGGGATTTTGTATTTTTCGCATTTCCGCCTCCCGGCCTTTCATCTTTCATTTCATTTATATAAAAAATTATCTTTAGGATGGCAAATGCCCCATCTGTTCGTCCCTCACGGTATGGGATACAGTAGTGTAGGTTATTTAGCTCCCTCTTTCTGAAGTCCCTCCACTCCTTTGGTGCACCAGCTCCTCATTTCCACCCATAATATCCTCCACCATTTGATTAAACACCCCAAGTTAATGGCTCCACCGTGTCCTAGGAAGATGTCCGGCATGTCTTCCGATCATAACGTCTTATCAGTTACCTTCTGCGCTACTTTTCATGTGCCAGACCATTGTTGGCAGTGAAAGAACGTGTTTCTGTCAAGTTGTCAATAGAATCATGCAACCAAATATTGCACCCAGGACGAAACTTCAAAATGTATTTTTAATTTAAAAATATTATGCTTATTAGGTATTGTTTTAAATGATTGCTTTAGTTAATATGAAGGATATTAAAGATTTTGTAAACAAAATATACGACATTATTAACCGTAGTAATTTTTAACATTAAATGCAAGATTTTCATTTTCACGCTCTCCTAGGCATTGCGCCCGGGGTGTAAGCACTTCTCGACACCCCCTTGCTATGGCCTTGATTGTCAATTCACTCACATTTTAAATACCCGAAGTCCTCTTTCCCATAAAAATATGGTTCCGAAAGCATCCGTGAATTTTGAGCGCTTGTGGCATATGGAATCCAACCTCCTTCTATTCGAACGTCGTCTAATCGTCTGATCTATCGTCTGATGTCTAAAATTAACTAATTCTTCCACTGAGCCTTTTTGGTTTCGATCTACAACTTCTGCCTCTTGATAATAATTTTATTGCTTTGATTGCGCAATCTCTTACGGCCCCGTGCTCGTTCCGTGGTCAGTGACTGAGCTAGAAACATCTTTATGTGGACCAGGGCCACCATATCAGAGATCGTTCTATAACACTTAGTCGCTGCTGTACCTGAGTATAGGTGTCACGGTTCTTCTCCGTTCCCCCTGTCTGTCACGTAAAATTCTATGCAGTCTATTGACTTTGTCTAACTGCCTGTTGATTTTCTTCAACAGCAACCTTTCCAGAAGCTTCCTCATACTATTCGGCACGAGCAGTGGCATGTAACTAAAAGCTTGTCTTTACCTTTTTACAACAGCACAGCTTGGTCGTTTTCCTTCTTGGTAGAAAATCGCTGTTGCCAGACACTTATTGAACAGACCCAACAGGAGAGCCATTTGACTTCAAGTCGAAAGTCGTATACTTCGTGTGAACCATGTAAACATTTTAAAGTATAAACAGCTTTTTTATCTTTTAATTATAGCAAAAAATAAAAATCAATTTTGTCGAAAAATAATTTTGCGTAAAAATTCCTGTTTTTCTAGATAAGTTTGAAAACTACAGAAAATTGTTTACTAACTAACTACGTTCAATTTTCCATCAGAAAGCACGCTTAAAATTGAAAATCGAGGCACTTTTACTGTTTGAAAAGATGATGACGGACAAAAAATATTTTTATTTAAAAAAAAAAAAATCACATCATTATACTACAACCGATACATTCCTCACTCCACTTGAAATCTATAAAAATATTAAAAATAATATTTTATCTATACAATTTTACTGTTTATCTCGGACAACTGGAAAAAAAATATACCTATCTAGATACAGCACAACACTGGGTATAAATACAGGTCCAATAAATTAACGAGAGATAATAATAACATGGTTTTTGGTTACGCTGACAATAACAATAAATGCGTTGCGTTATCGGAATTCAAAGATCCGAATAACGATGTATTATTTTGCGGTGCGTATCCCGGGAGTGTTTTGGAAAACATTCAATTTAGAAAACTATCTACAGCATTCGGTGGGGATAGGTGAACTATACGTATAACGCGAGTTTAAATCAATATTTTTGCATTTCTTTTCTCGGGCCCCAAGGCAAACGATGTAGAAGTATTAAAGGAAGAAATTATTATACGTTGAAAGTTTCGATAACAAAACATGAACTCTACATAATATATACATAAAAATATATACAGGTACGGGAACCGATAAAAACGTATCGATGTTTGTTCGCGTAGGCATTGAAAACGTGAAATATTACCGTAGCAGTGTACCTACGCGCGCCGATGTTATACGCAACACTATCGGTTTATGCGCGCGAAAAAACTGTATTCGCCTTAGGCCAGATACCATGTCGAACAAAGCGTCAACGCACCCGTCTACATGGACGAAACTAGAGCCCGAATATTGGAGGGTACTAAAATAGCTGAAAATTAAATTAAATTGTATTGAATTACTATAGATAGATAACTAACTATAAATTATATAGATCCGAAAAAGAAAAAAACAGGAGTACTAAATATGAACTCAGGAGTACTAAAAATCCTATTGCGCCCCCCTAGTCGCGCCTATACCCGTTTACATCCACGATCGATCATGCGGTTCTCGAGTGTTGTCGCGTGCATCAACCTGATCGTCCGGTTAACGTTTGCCGAGTGCTGGGGTCGGTACAGAGCCGGAGCTATCTTTTGCGAGGCCCTGAACAAAACTTGTTTTACCAATAACCATAGTCACCTGTAGACCTGTAGGCCGTAATTAAATACGATACTACGTAATCAGAATCGGTGACAGGTGCACGCCATATCGGATAATAAATAATTAAATTTAAGAAATGCAATAAGATAAACTTTCTAGGTATCCCGGGTCGGTGCATTCATAACATTTAAATATAATATTGTTTTATTATATGTTAACCGATTTCTCAAGAAATCACACTCGCCAGGCGATCCATGCATTTCACGTCTTGCACGAGGCCCTGGACAAATGCCCCGTTTTGCCTCCCCCTAATGCCGACCCTGGATCGATTAAGTTTATAATGATTAAAATTATGTGATATTATAATATTTGAGTATCATTTAGCGTTATCCAGAGAATACCACGAGGAAGTGACACTCTTTGTTCTCCGAAAAAAAAAAAAATTTTTTTTTCAGTTCACAAAAATGGTACATTTAACAAATTTAAAATTTAGTCCTCAATATTTATGAAAACTTATTATTAAAAAATATAATATTTGACTGAAACATTGACAACTTAATTTTAAATTTATTTAAAATAGTTTGCCTCCGTTTTGCAAACATGGCGAATTCGCGTTCACACCATAGCCGACCGCACGTCGTAAGATCGCGAACTCGAATAAACCGATCCATTCTCGAACCCGAAAAAAAATATTATCTGATTGACGGCGTTGATTTTTCGGGATATTTTAGCGAGCTTTTTCTTTTCTTTACCGCAATTTTTTACACGTCACGATTGAAAAGTTAAAATATCGTGAACATTTGCCTATTGCATGGACGCGGCCGAAACGTTCTTCGCTTTCCGATTCGTTAACAGATAGGTTTATTCCAAAATCGGTTCAATGTTAAAGCTAACGGCGCAAAATCGTTTTTACCGAACGCGGAATCGCTATGCCGTTGCGTTCTCAGGACAGATATATCGTGTACACATCATCCGGGTGCGTCTTGAACGAGGCGGCTGACGGCTCATGTACGATTTTCGGATCAGAACCGTGAGCGACGTACACGATTTTCAATGGTAAATGCACGGTCGCCATAAGCGCAACTAAATTGGTGCAATAGGGTTTTTAGCACCCCTAAGTTCAAATGTAGCACTCCTGTTTTTTTTCAAATCTATATAATCTATAGTAATTACAGTTAAATACCATTTTATTTCATTTTCAGAAATTTCAGCACCCACAATATTTGTGCTCTAGTTGTGCCCATGTAGGTCGCGGTAAGGACGCGAATCAGACCCGATTGGATGGCACGAAACTACCCGTTGACATTTTATTCGTAATTAACCGCGGAACGAATTGTCTACGTGTACATTAGACTCCCACGCATATACGGTGAACATGCGATTCGACGGTGAATAATATAATACACACGCTTAATACTTCTTAATGACGTTTTAAAGATATTTTATCTCCAAATCCGATTCCAACGACGTGCCTGGTATATTGATTGTTACTATTATTGCGGATGAAGAACGCATCCAGATTTGTGTGTTGATTTACACAACGTGATGATTTTATTGTTGTTAACATTTTATTTTGTTATTTAATTTTTTTTCCCCCGAGAGAATTAAGGTACCTCGTTTCAATTATGAATGGTGGTGGTTGTCAATAATCATCATGTTCCGAGTAAATCGTGTGTATTTTTAGTCAATAATAATTATTACATTCGAACAGGCTTCTGATAAAAATAATTTACATTCATAATATTGTTTGCTGGTTGAAATAGTTGGATGTTTTCGACTATAGGGTTTCTGCACGGGTCACACGGCACAGTGGAATGAAACTTTTATTTTTATGATAAACTAATGTAAATGTAGTGGTAAATAAATACAACTCTATATACGATAAGGAGATATATCGCCCGTATCTTGGTATTGTGGTTTATTAATATTTTAATTTCAAACCAGACGTGAACATTTCACCAAAATTCCTGGGCCACACCCCTAATGATTTACGCTCAATGCCCCCATGCATAATTAACATAATTAACAATCTACTCAGATAGCTTATTACCAACAATTTTAATTTGTATACCTTGGTTTTCACTGATGGATCAGTCACACAATCAGGAGCGGCGTTCGCTTATTTTTTCCTAGAATTACAGATACAGTAATTCTCTAACTTATCTGCTTTCATCCTTAATTCACAACTGAACGCCATATTAGAAGCTCTCACCTGCATACGTTTTCTCCCCTCCGGAGATTTCCTTATTATTTCTGATTCATAAGCCAGTATTCTAACAACCCCTTCTCTTCCTAGTGCTTATCCATAATTCTTAAAATCCGTACATTAATTTTATCGCTCAAAACAATTTCATTGTCTCCTTCCTATGGGTTCCAGAGCATATAGGCAAAAATGGCAATTAACACGTCACGGCTCGTTAGCTAGCTCCACCACCAACCGGTCCTACTCGAGCCCTCCGTGGTGCCCTTATACTGATTTCGTCACTCTGCATCGCACATCCATACAAAAGCAAGGTAAGCTAGAATGGGTTAACCTACCAGAGTCTTATGCTTTTGGGTGTGGATCATTATTTAAAAGCATTCATATTCATCCATGGTTTCAAGCCATAAAGATAAGCCGTACTGATCTAACCAAATATACAAGATTACGTACTGGTCACAGCCTACTACCATACCACTCATTTAATATGGGACTCAACAGTAGTGCGTTTTGTTCTCAACTGCAGAGGGGATTACTGTGACTTTTATAATTTACTTCTATATTACCCATCCTTCTCTCGGAAAATAAATCAACTAAAGTTTCTTTTTTTCAACCTTCGATATTAGCTTCTAATAACATAATTATTATCAAAGGTATACTTAAGTTTATACGATAATCAGGTTTAAAAATTTAGGAGTGTTACTAGTGTGAGCTTTATAAATGTTTTTTACTATCTGTACCGATCTTACAATGTTATAAAGTTATGTCGAGATAAAGTAATTTTAATATTCAAATCTCAATAAAAAAAAAAAAAAAAAAAAAAATGTCTAACCTATGCGATTGCGATTATTAATGCATTGTCTACGAGTCGTTGAGTTTTTTTTCTGGTTTTGAATCGACGACGCCATAGGTAAACTATCGTATTACTTCAGTGGTATACTTGACTGTATACCACTGTGGTATAATATGTTATTTTTATCATTTTATTTTTTCTGCTCATTTTTACGATTTCATTTTTGAAAACTATTGCGAAAAAACCACATGTTTTCCAATTTAATGTGCATTCAAAACAGTAAGTATTTATTTATTGCGTTGTTTGTTTCATGAAATAACTCGTATTGATTTCCATAATCTCTAAATATTCTTATGTATATTTTCTTACTGAGATAAATAGTCTAAAGATATATGATATTATGGTAAAAAGTTTTCAAAATGTAATAATATCGAACAAAGCGATGTGTATAGACTTCACTATTACTCGTTTTTTCAATAAAGAAAACAACCTGTAAAAACAGTTAACGATCCCGTTATAAATCGATATTTTTTATAATTTATTTCCTAATGAAAATTTCACTTGTTTTAACATCCAGTTAAATATCGGTAATTGTTGGTGTGTAAACTGAAAAAAAAACTTCAATAACTTTAATTCCGTTTCAATGCTCTTACATAATATATTACGAATATTTTGAAAGTTCATAATGTTCTTTTTGATAAAAAGATAACACTTTAATACTTTTTAAACTTCCTTTTATTTCATCGTGATTTAATTGCATTATTTTCACACCAAATTAGACTATCATAATACAACTCATTGAGTTATATTTGAATGAAAAAAGTTTTTATTTTTAATTTTATTTTTAAATTTTACATGTTCATTTTTATAATAATAATTGCTTAATTTAAAGTAAACTTCAGATTAGCAAACGCCGTAAAATATAGAATAAATTAAACACACACACATTACGTTCTCGAATTTAATACATTTAATGTGTATCTGACGTCATCAACGACGTTATAAAATTATTTATTACGTCCACAACTATTCTTAACAAAACAAAATGGTTTTGTCTGAAATTAATCTTACATGGTGATTTATTTTAAGACCCAAAGTCATAGACGTCGTTCGACGTAAAATTTAAAAAAAAAATAATAACTCGAATGTATTTCGCACTCGAATAGTGTACATGGCACATTATTATTTATATTATATCTCACGCACGGGGTGCGCAAATAGTTTGAAACCTTTAGAGCTGCGATGTAGTACGGGTCGGCTTGGCCCGATGACGATATGCAAAACGAAATAGTTTAAGGCCGATTCGTACTCGACTACTTGACAAGTTTTACGCTTTTACACGGTTAATGTTGCACGCTCTTTACGTTTTAGAATATAGTCCATGTGCCATCCCGATCGCAATGGTTGGCCAACTTCTCAGACGCTCCGCGTGTGCCCACTCGCAAGCACAAGAAAGTTTACGCATTACAACGTAGTACGACTGTATACAGAGGCGACAATAGGGGGTGGAAGACGGGGATTCATCCCCAGGCGTAAAATTGTAGGGGGTGTAATTTGTGTAATTATTAACAACTATTTTGATATTTTTAACATTGTTAAATACCGATATTAAGTTAGAACTCAACAAGTATGATTGTATATTAATTATTAGAAAAAAATTTTCGAGAAGAGTGATTGTTGGTCTATGATAGGGCGTAATTATAACGTTTTCCCCGGGCGTAAAAATTCCTTGTTCCACCTCTGACTGCACGGTGTGCGCACGATTATTTGTTCATCTAATCAGTTTTATTCGATTAACAACATCCATTAATGTTCATTATGTAGTGCACGGGGTGGGGGAAGGGTTCGAACAGTCGACGCGCGTTAAGTCTATCAAATAAATAGAACAATAACGATAGTAATAATAATCATTATGTGTGGGTGTTTATGTTGATATTAGCGTGAACGTTAGTGCACCCCGCGCGTTCAGAGCAGCGCTCGCGGTTGATGGATGCGCCGGATTTGAACGCGCATTCTCCGCAGCACTGATTAAGTGTGTATAATACTCGCATTAAATTAATATCTCTCATTAATCGCGCACTCCCTTAAGATATGCGATTTGCAAGCAAATACGTTAAAAACGATGTCTCTCCATCAGCGATTCTTAATCCTGAATTATGAGCTGGTGAACGGTAATTATTTACTATTATAACTATTATAATTGTCTACCGGAACTGCGCGAATGACAATGCACACAACCTTCTCGTTAACATTACAATGGTCTCGAGCTATGAATATATTATTATTTTCATTGCCGTCGCGCGCGCGGAACAAAATCAAAACGGATGGTTACTACGTTGTTGTACAATGTTTACACCGAAGGAAAATGGTTTTTTTTCGCATGAACCGGTGCCCCCTTATTTCATATTTTGGCGGCTCACGCTCGCCGGTGGCCGACTTGTTTGATTTTATGGAGTTACTAGAAATCTGAATAACACATCAAAACCGAAACGAAAATAGTACATAATATTATAGTACAGTATCTATAGTATATTCTAATATTTTCCATAATATGCGGCAAGTGCGTGCTACAAAAGACCATTTCCAACGATAATCCATAAGCGTTACGTTTATCGTCTGCCAGGTGTGCATGGATCGATTTTGATGAAAACCACGTGGTAATATTATTACCATTGGTCACGGTACATCGAAAAATGATCGAATTTACCAAAGGTTTGCGTAATATTAACGACCGGCGGCGTGACGAAAAAGACCTTTGATCGAAGCAAAATGTTTGATGCACTGCTTCGGTTCACGATAATGAAACGAACGAAAAAAAGTGAAATCTAACGATTGAAATATCGGGTTTTATAAGCTCCACGGTGATTGGACTGGATGTGGTGGGCCAGACAATCAACATTAAGACTTTGTGCACAGATATTGCCGGTACCACCGATACTCATATACACCGCGCTTCACATACACGAGCGTATGGAAATCAACGTAGAAAATGTATTTCGCGCGCGTACAAACTTGACGAGTTAAGTGAAGGAACTAATGGCGTTTATCACAGTGTAGAAAAACATATTATATTCGTTCGTATCGCTGTTCCGAAGTTCTACGTAATACAATAACACGTCGAGCTATACGCGCGCAATCGTAATCGTAATAATATACAGTATTGTACACAGCGCTCGGGAATTACAATCAAACAGGAGATAGCACGGAGCAACGTATTATAATTTAGCGCGTACTTCTGACAAATCAAACGGAAATCCAATTTGCATTCAGTTCGAGCCACATCTGGTCCATTGAAATCCTATTGCCGCTAAGAGTGGTGAAAATATATTACTGGATCTTGTGTTGTACACACGGAGTGTATAAAATTCGCGTTCCATAACGCTTTGCATAAGATATTTGAAAATGGAAACTGTTTACTATGCATCGGTTCGATCGATAAGTGAGAGTTTCTATTAAAGTTCACCTGCGATAAAGTACCTAACTATACATGGTTAAGGATTTAGTTTCGCCGGAATACCCCGAATCAAAGAATATCGACAAGGTCCTTTGACAATGTTACTATTTAGCATGAAATTAGTATGTACCTACGCACAATGTGATTCAATTCTACCCACGCGTATGGTGTACGCGAGTCTAAACTTTAAAATTATTATTCATTTTTTCCGATAAACATTCTAAACCCGAAACATGGGTGTAAACAACGTTACATAATATTACAGTGAAAACTGTCTTTAGCGGACCCTGAATAAAACGGAAAACTATCCAATACGAAATTTTTCTATGCTCCCGGCGCATTCCTATAGTTTTATATAGACGCTGAACCTCAATAAAACGGAACCTTCATAACGCAGAAACGGAACGATTTTGTAAGTCCCATGCAAATAAAAACCTTTCATTAACCGGAAAAATGACACGCGCGTGTCTACTATAAACCAAAAATAAGGTATAAAATATAGATATGCGTATGTTCAATATACATCGTTTACAATAGTGATAGATAAAGAAGATAAAATTGTTCTATACATATTCGTACAATATATGCACATATAATGCATATTATCGCATAAACGATACGAACTTTCTCCTTTGTAACTGTGAAACAGTTTTACACCAACAGTTGTACGTACACTTTTAATTTTATCTTCCGTTCATTCTATTAAATATTAAAATGCCAAAATATAACATAGAAGAAAAAATAGTAGCAACCGTGACAAAACAAAAGAACTCTTCATTGTTTTTAGAAATTTTAAATGTTTATACGTCATATTTGATTGCCTTAGTATGTTATATGTAATAAAAAACCTATATTTTAGTTTAATTTTAATGAATTATATTATTTAAAATAATAATTTGAAAAATATTCTTTGGTATTTATTTGAATTGAATAATCCGGAATTTTTCCTTTTTATTGGATAAAGCGGAAAACTGCTTAAAACGGAATTTTTTATTGGTCCCATGCGATTCCGCTTTAGACAGTTTTCAGTTGTATCAGTGCTCGAGTTGGGAGGGGGGTCGGGGGATGACTTTGCATTATATTTTTATAGCTTTTATTATGAATTATTATATAGTAATTATTTTGTACTTAAAACAATATAAGTGAGTATTGCTATTGAGTATCGCTAATTTTTTTTTATAAATATATAATATTAAGAATTTTTAATTTAGCATTTATTTTTATTAATATATAACAATATTTCTGAGGAGAATCAGCTAAAATGTTGAGAAAAATAAACAATTTAAATAATTCACAGATGAGTATCCTTGGCTTTTTATTAAATCATGGATTTCCAACTTTTTTTTTACTTAACGGCACACTTGATCATTTTATACATTTCGACAGCACACTTAAATAAATAATAATGAATATACATAATGTCATAATTATATATAATATATTATAATATAATATATATAATACAAATTTAATGTGACATTTGAGACTAGTGTTCTTTATATAATTCCTCTATTAAGGGTGAAACAGTTGAAATGATACAAACTGTTAAAGGATAATCGATATCACCATTCCACGTTAATCCAAAAAATAAATAATTATCAACATATTTACGTTTAACTTTTAAATTTAAGCTTTTATCACTTATTAAAGCTGATTGTTTAATATTAATTTCAATATTTAAATTGCTGTCATTTGCACTAACATCACTACCATACACTAATTTACGCTTTTTTAAAAATCTATCAATTTTTAAATTTAACTTACAATATTTCTTGATCGAAATACCTATACCGTATAATGCGTAACAATTACACGCGCTCGATTTTCATTATCATGAGCACAGGCTATGTTTTCATATAATCATTATACGTATGTGGTAAAAGTCAACGCGTCTGCTTGTAATACACGTATCGGGTAGTATCGGATCGGTATCCCAACAAAATATTGCCGGTAAAATATCGCGTTACCAAAATATCGCAACTAAAATATCACGAAACCAATAGATCGTAAAGAAATAATACCGTCGTATAATATTATTATACACTGTACATTGCATTTAACTTTATCTTATCTAATCGTATTCATCTTTTGCCTTTTTTATTTTAGACTTTGAAGATTATCTTCAAGGTATTTCAATGAATATAATATATAATGTATTAATTTTTTTTTAATAGCTATATCAATTCTACTATATAACAATATTATATGCCTAAAATATATTATTCATTTTTAATTAATTACTGTTATATAATTACTGCTATATTTCATCCTGACGATATGCATACTGGCGATATTTATTCCATGCGATATTTTAGTTGCGATATTTTGTCGATGATTCTATCGGATCATATATAATATAGCGGTTTTATCAGGATATTTTATATTTTTTTATTTTCAAGGAAATTTCGAAGTCAATGAATATAAATTATAATTTTGATTATTATATTTATTTATGCTTAAAAAATTATAAAATTACAAAAATTATATGGCACCCCTGAAGAATTTCACGCACACTTGTGTGCCGCGACACAGCGGTTGAGAATCCCTGTATTAAAAAAACTAAATTAGGTTGTCTTATATGTAAAAGAGTAAATCTTAATTTAACAACATGTCATAGAGCATATATTTCTAAAGAATGGATAAATTAGGAGATGGGTGCTATAGGAAATGATGATAATAAAATGAAAGCCAATTTAAGGAAAAAATATGTAAACATACAAACTCAAAAGCCCAATTAAAATCTCAACAAATAATTTATAAGGGTTCACGTGAAGTATTAGCTGGACAATTGTTCAAACTTTCAAATATAGAATATGAAACAACAAAAAAAGTTTTCAGAACTGCTTACTTTATAGTAAAAAACCAACGATCTTACACATATTTGCCTAAACTTGTGAATTTACAAACAGATAATAGTTTAAATATGAGTAGAATTCTTCATACTGATAAATATTGTGCAAGTCAAAAGAAATTAAGATGAAGATTTGCAATGATATTATTGAAAATAAAAAGGAAATTTTACATTATTGTTGATGAATCTACAATATTGAGGTAATAACATTTTTTTTTTTATCATTAAATTAACAAACACATCTGCCGATTCAATCAAAAACGCTGTATTAATAAATCTTTTATTTCATGGATTTAACAATAATTTTCTAAAATTATATTTCATTGCATAACTAAGTGATAGTGGGTCATCAATGTTGGGTCAAGTTGCTGGTGTTGGAGCTCAGTTAAAAAAATATACCCAATACAGTTATCTGGCATTGTTGTAACCACAGTTTAGAACTCATCGTAGGTGATACCCTCTAAAAGAAGTTAATGGTATTAATAGTTTGTTCTTTGGAACATAAATTACAACGTATCGGAAAATTTTTTATCGTTCAGTGGGTGACTTTAAGTGAAATAACAATAAAATTAATATGAAACAACTTTCCAGCACTATACCAACATTTCACAACTGCTGCTAATGATGGTTTAAGAACATCAAAAGAAAATTCAAAGTACTTGGGACTTAAAAAACATTTGGCATCAATAGAATTTGTCTCTAATCTTGGTAAATAAAATTTTAAATTTAATGAATTATAATTTAAACATGTAATTTAATTAGATTTTTTTATACTGTGTTATTGGTATAATATATGATGCTTTTTGTGAATAATCTGACTTGTCTACATCATTACAAAATAGGAATCATACATTGACTCAAGCAAATTGTTGTATTCAACGTGTAATAATGGTTTTCGATTCAATGGCTGAAAATTATAGTCCTAAAACAAAAGAAGCTATTGATTCATGTGAAGAATTATTATTTAAAGGCATTAAGCTCATTAGTAATAAATCTATACTAAAGATTGCTTTGCAGTTTTTTAGAAGCATATCGAATAATTTAAAAAATATATTGTTCACTACACAATCATCAAACGTATCTATGCAAGGTGATGAATTTAAAAATATAAACACTCATTTACTTAGTGACTTAGAGTTTAAGTCTTTGATGTGTTGGACCCGAAAAATTGGCCAGTTCAGTTTGATATACAATATGCCGATTCTGCAATTAAAAGATTAACCAACGTTTTTCAAATTAACACAAGATCTGCGATAAATGGATTTCGGGAATTTAAAGATCTCAAAGATAGTTCAACTATTTTATATTTAAGACCATTATTAACTGTAATTATTACTGTAGCAATATCGTCAAGCGAATGCAAAAAAGATTTCAGTTCAATGAATAATATAGTTTCTACTAAAATAAATTATTTGAACCCAAAAAGTATTTCTTCTCTTATTCTGAATAATTGTGTAGGACCACCAGTGTACATTATTGTACCTGAACCTTATGTTATATTTAGAAGGGCAAATTATGTGCTGATGAAGTTAACTGCCTTGAGCAACAAAATAACAAAGAGAGCCATTCAAATGTAGAGTTATGGAATGTATTAAAAATTTAAATAATTATACTTTGTATTTAAAAATAAAATAAAAGATTTGTTTTTATTTAATGATTATTATTTATTGTTGTAGTGTACATGTTGAATAGTTGTAATATTTTTTTTTGTTTGTTGTCGATAATACTATTTGGAGGATGTTGGGGCTATGCCCCTCACGGGTTAGGTTGATTTATATCATTGAGTTGAACGCTAATTTTTTTTTACGCTTGGGACCGTCCTGTCTTTTATATTTTCAATTCAAACATTGGGTATTATGACTGCAGTATATCATCCAATAAGCGTATGTCGTTTTAATGTGGTTGTACTGCAGTTACCGTTGAATATTATCGTTAACGATAATTACTGTACACTACAATTAGGATTAGATGAGTCAGTTTGCGGAACGAAAACGCGTTAGAAAAATGAGTGTCATCTTAACCCGAACGTATCTGGTATTAAGGGAGCTTGATTTTTTATTTTTTTATTGAAATCCCCAAATAGATATAATACGAGTGTAATATGTAAGTACTTGTATTAGAGTTCAGCGATTTTTTTTTTTTTGTCACAATAAATAATCGTTGTTCTTATATTGTATAACAACAACAATAAAGTTTTTTTTCACATTTAAGATGAAACCGTTTTGTTGATACCAGCGGGTGTAGTCTTATTAATAGTTCTCCGCGTCCTTTGGCCCGACACTATCGCAATACTTAATAATCAATCAAACTGAACTCCGACCGCTGCATCGTTTCGTTCATGAGAACAATACATTAATTATTCCAAACTATTTCAACGCAACGCGACGGTGGCGTAACCAGAGATGTAACTATAAAATTGAGTCCCCGGAGCAGTATCAAGGGTTCGTCCCTATATATTTATCTACCAATATTTTTCAATTAAATAAAAAAAAAAAAATTGTTTTTATTATTATAGTTTATTTATATTATATGTACAAAGTAGCTATTCAAAGTATTTTTCTAGCTTTCAGTTCATTAAGTTTATAAGTTCTTTTGTGTCCATTTTTTTCTCCTTCGTTGGCTTCTATGGCTAAATCACTAAAGCGTTCTTATTCTTGGGTACTTCTTAACAAGTTGACTGCCATGAGATCCCATACTGGATCTCATCCCGCCGTATCCAAACTGCTAAGAGTTTTTTTAGTTGATTTACTCGGAAAAAAGTTCACCCCTCAATTTCATAATTTGTAGATATATTTTCAAAGGTATTTAAAGGTTATTTAAAGGTTTTTTAGGTGTTTTTTTTTTTTTTCATTGTTTATGGGTGAGATCCAAAATAGGATCTCACGGCGTGGGTGACACTATGGATAATTTAATTAGTTTATATTCATATAAAGTGAGATCCAAATGGGCAGGACCCGTTTGGACCAATTTTTTCTAAAACGTAGCTCGTTTGGACCAATTCTGAAGACCCGTTTGGACTAAAAAATATTACTTTTATACAACTTGTTTGAACCAACATTTATTATATATAGTATGTATAATATAACTGTGGGTTTTTGGTCAATTATCAATTATAAATAATTTTGTTCTGTACATAATCTACAAATGACAAATTAGTTTACACAGTTTAACTGAACATTTTATTACTCCGACAATGGCGCGTTTTGCTCGCCGATACGGCGCGTATGAACTTAACCAATGTAAACTAAAAGTGCGTGCGTATGATACGCGTCCATGTGAAACGAGCCTAAGCGGACTTTCTAGTAATTATTTAGAAGTATTTTATATAAAATGTACTAAAAAAAAAATTGGCCCAAACGGATTCATAAAATCCTAGTCCAAACGGGTTGCGTTTTTATTAGTGACCTAAACGTCCCTAGCCCAAATGTGCCTCGACCGATCCAAATTGACTCCTCAATTTATCAAATCATTATACCACAGATATTATATTGTTAAGTGTAAGATATAAATTACCCAATTGTGTATTTTTATAATATAGGTTCATAGATTTTATGTAAAATAATAGTATTGCTTAACTCCTAATAATAATGTAGCATTATGATAGAAAACACTTAACAAATTGGAATATTTATAATACAATATATTATATAAATATGTGAATATTTATCATGATAACAATAATGGAGGGAGTTTTATCAAAGACACTATGAGGTCTTGTACATTTGTACCGATGTTCACTATTTCTACCATTCACCTTTGTGCAACTCGTTAACGTATTAAATGTAATAATTAAGTCAATTAAAAGAACATTAAAAGTTGTATATGAATAAAATCATAAAAAATCAACAAAAGACAATAATTCCTTGTTAAAACTACCAAATAAAACTAGAAATACGGTAGAATCTAATCATGATTAATTTACCGTGATATATGAGACCCAATTTAAGATCTCAATTACTAAAATGAACTATATGTGAGATCTCCAAATAGATCTAAAAAAATATTTTGAGCATTTAGGTGAGATCCAGATATGGATCTCATGGCGGGATGGACAAATTTGACGAAAATCGGCTTGGCAGTCAACCTGTTGAACCATTTTTTTATAAATTTTAACTTCGAGAATGATCGTTTGGCATTGGCTGATATTAATGATATTGTTATAAATAATACTAAAGTGGTTGCTACTTCTGGTACACTTGAAGTTAGTAATAGTTGTATTATTAAAAATTCTAAAATTTCTTTTATTGAATTTAACTTTGCTAACTCGTATTTTATAGTAGTCATGAAAACTAGCATAAGTAATTGTTTGGAAAGTTCAATTGATAAATCTTTACTATTTTTTAATTGAATATTTTGTGAATATTCCATTTTATCTTTTTCCGAAAAAGAAATTAATATACTAGGGCTCAAAAAACAGCACACTTCATTCATTCCTACAAACCGATTATGAAGTTGACCTCAAACCATATCTAAAACTTTACAGAACACGTTAATTTTGAATAAATGTTCACTATTTTCAAACCCAATGGCGTAACTAGGGGTGGGGTTTGGAGGCTGTAACCCCTCCCCCTTGAAATTTGTCTGCGGTTTTTACAAATTCTACGTAGGAAAAAAAATGGTTTATCTTGAAGACTCGAAATGGCTGATTGATATGAAATATGAATATTATTCGCATTATAATTAATAATATTAATAACATGATAATATGAAACGTTATGTAACGTTCCATTCAACTTTAAAACATCAATAAACTTGCTACTACGATTTCTCGATAGTCGATTGTATAATACTTTATTTTGTGGTATCACAATACGAAATAGAAGTTAAACTGATTAATTTGTAATTTAAATACTTTACTCATAAACCTAACTTAATCTTACTTCCTTATCCCTACCAAACACCTGCAGAAAATGCTTATTTTTTCCAAATTAACTTCCCCACTCCCGAAAACCAATCCTGGTTGCGCCACTATATAAACCTAGAATCTTCAATAAGTTCATCAAAATTATTTTTTGTTATTTAAGTACAATCTATCTCCCATGTTTACTGATTTATAGTTATCTTAAATTATTTCATTTAATAATATAAATGCCCTACCCAACCCATCCTCTTATTTGAAATATGATATGTATACATTAAAAATTTGTATTTACGAAGGTCGAGGGCCCCGGAGTATTGCCATCCCGCAGTTACGTTGTTTTCACACGCGATTCGCGAGCATTGTTTGTTGATAACTCGGTTCCGATGAAGAACGTCACGACGTGTCCGCATGTCGTGTCGACGCGTCGCGCTCTCAGATTAGTGGTTCATATGTGGCGAAGACGGTAAACAAACCGTATCGTCAGAAGTCGCTCCCAAGTGCCGGTGAAGTGTTTCGACGCCAGCGCAAATAATTAAAAATGGTGGTCGTCAACAGAATCGGATTTTGGGAGAGGCCTACGGGGCCCCACAAGATTCAATTAATAAGAGGCCCCCACCAAATAATTACCTACCTTTTTTTTTGTTTTTCAATTTTTATTTTTCTAGTAATTTTCAATAAAAATATTCAAATTTTTTTTAAGTTTGACAAGTGACGCTATTAATGTGTGATTAAACGAATCACTGGATTGAGATTGGTAATTTTCTACCATTACAACCTCATTATAAATAGATTTCCTCAACTACAGTATCGAATGATGGATCGTTAATCATAATAGTTATTTGAATTTCAAAAATAGGATTAATTCGTGTGTATTGTATTAATAAAAACAAATGACTTAAAAGGTTATTTGTATTTACTTATTAATTGTAGTAACATTTTATTTCTGTATTAATTATGTTCAATAAGCAAAATTGATGTGATAAAAAATGAATAGCATGATGAGAGAATAATCCATCAGTAATATAATTTTAAAGTTTAAGTTTTAAATCATGCAGATCAACTAAAAATTCTTATATTTCAATCTTATGTGGGCCCTGGGGCCCCCACAACACTAAATCCGACCCTGGTCATCGTGGTCGCCGTATTTGCACAGGAAAAGGGTAAAGTCGGCCGACCAGAAATCACGGGACTGCGCAGAAACCAGAACCCACGGCAAACACCTGATTTCCTCCGCTACAATTTTCGATGAACGTACCTGCACGCCAATCGAACCAACCGTACCGGCCTCTTATTGTTTGACGTGCGTCGAACCGACGATATCACCGTCACGCCCGTCCTCCTAACCTAATCCATCTCTATTATTTTTCCGCTCCGGCTGCGGAACCGGAGACGTTAACGGGTTATTAAAACGTCACGAATGTACATTTACAACATATATACATACGAGTATATTATGTATGTGCCGTGGCGTTCGTGTGCGCGGACGTGTTAATCTCACGTCAAAGTCGCGTTTGAGAATTCAATGAAAACGAGAAAAATAAAATAAAATAAAAACGCGTAGCACCGCACGGAATCGTCCGAAATGTACGTCGATGTCGAATTCGAGCCGCTATCGGTCTTTGCTGTCATTACATTGTATTGTTAACTGGTACGAAACATCCGTTTATTGGTAATTGCGATATCGTATGCACGTCATGCCGCGCCGGCGATATGAACGCCCAGCATATTAGACGACTTTTGTCTCTCCTAATCCACTTAGCGGAGAAGTTCTCGCACAGTGTTTAACGAAAAAACCGTATTCCAATTTGGATAGCCCGTAGATGGGGTAACGCACGGAAAATTACTGTACCGGCAACCCGTCGATAACGCGATTAGGCACCGGATTCAACGTTTATCGGTTATGCAGCGAAGTCTTCCGAGGACCGGATAAAACGAATAAAAACGAAATCCACACCAACACGCTATTTTTCACGTTATAAATATGACATAATAATGTTAATGTTATAAGAATTTAATATTTTATACCGCTCGAATAAGTTTGACGGAAAAATACGTTCTCGGAGCCCTTGCAATTCAATCTTAGACAGTCTCTTCTTTGTATCGGGATACTTAAACGTGGTTCTGTAGTAGTCTTCTTGAAATTATGTTCTACGTCTACTTGTGTATTATAACAATTTTCTTACCATTAATTTATCATTTTTCAAGAAGCGTGATTATTGGATAAAAAATACGTAGTTATCAATGTAAATGTCTAAGTATTATCTACCATCATAATTCAATTTTTATACCTATATCATAAAAAAAAAAAAATGTCTATAGCTCGCGGTTTCTTAAAAGTCTTACAACAGACTTGACTCGAGAGGTTTATCTTTTCAAGATTATTGAAACATTTAAAGCGATGACAACGCAACTTTATTATAAACGCTTTAAAAGTAGATGTATCGTGCGAAAAAAAAAAGAATATTTTGCATTTGCTTGAATCAGGAAATGAAAAGCGACATTTTAAAATCACGAAAAAAAAAGTGAATAATAATCCAAGTACGTATAGAAGCACATGTACATGCTTTTATATCACGAAAAGCATTAGCTATTGTTGTCTTTCGAGGAATATAATTTAGTTAAAATAATTAATATACCGCGAAATTATATTTTAATGACCACAACCTAAATAATGATGGCATGCACCGCAAAAAAAAAAATCCCTGGAGCATTTTATAAACAAAATTACACCAGATTAGTTCATTGTGTTCATTTTAATTTTATGAGCAATTAAAATATTCTACAAAATCACTAGTGGTTTTGTTTTTAAATAGAAAAGGCTTTAATGAAAAATCCCGAAACAATTTTTAAAATAATTTATTAAAATATTACCATAAGTTTACACGCCTAATTATATCATAAAATTTATGGAATTCGAAACACGTCATTCCTCAATCACTCACACGTTTTTCCAGACAAACCAACACCGTAGGTACATGCGTGTGTAAGTGCAGCGTAATAACTAGTTTTCGGTATTAAATGTTGGTAAGAATTTTAAGCGATAGAGATATGATTTCCTACTTATTTAAATTATTAAGTATATAAAATAATAAGTTATTTTTATCGCAATTTAAATTTACAAAAGCACTTAAGTCATACACGCAGTTTAATTTTAGTTAAGTAATTTTAATGTTCATGGTTGTTTGGTTAAGCATTATTATTTTGTTAAGGGTCAGTTGGGTCTAATAAAAATATGAAATATCTTACATTTTTACGCTTTTGTGAATTACATTTATTTTTATAAAATCAATATCTTGATTTATAACTTTGGCATCAACTATATTGTAATTTAAATGTTAAAACTACACTCATTTGAAAGCAATGATGGCTCCGTGAATTATATTAAAACTATTCCGATTGAAGTTAGGAATGGTAAATAATACAATAATTTAACTCAAGTGTTTAACGTCATTAAGTATTTTTACACGTGAATAATGAATAAAAAAAAATGTAGCAGTCTATTTGTACATGAGATACTTTAACTCAAAACTCTATGGTAAGATAAATTATTATTATACTGATTACATTCTTATAATTTATAAACTTTACCACAAACAATGTAATAAATATATTTCCTATTAGCATATTAATTTCGTAAAAAATTATTTTATATTGTTTTTCGTGTCGGAGTTAAAGTCCCTGTATAGTTACAATAAATATCACACTAGACTTTGAAAAGTCATTTATTTAAAGCCACGAAAAAAACATCTCATAATTAATTATTATTTTTTTTTTCCCGTTAACATCAAGAATTATTTACCAAAACCTAATGCTCTAAATTTACGGTGAAAATAATATAATTAGTGAAAAATAGAAAACTGTAATTAAATGTTTTCGTAAGGATCATGTACTATAAAACACCAGCGTGTGAAAAACGTGTCGGAGAAAATGAAAAACTCCGTAAAAGTTGTAATGTAACGCACCGCGTAACAAACCACTCGGCACGTTACGGTATCACGGCGTTACCTATGACCGCAACACGCAATTACTTGCATTCGTACGGCACTTAAAGTGTTCGGGTTCGACATAGGCACAACTAGGGTAAAAAATCTGGGAGCTACAGCCCTCCTACTAAAACTTAAAATAACTTGTAGATTACCCCTACTCTTATATAACTTCAAAATACGCCCTTAAGTATTTTAATTTATAAAAAAAAAATTCACAGAAAAACTGAATATTTTTTATAAATATAATATAAATAATGATTTTTCCTCATAATTATTTAAGCATTATTTAATTTTATTTAAATCAATAACTTATTAAAATATAAATATACCATACATAATAATACATAATAATTATAAATAGGTATAAAATAATAATATTTATAAGTTATACAAGTAATAACATAAATACACATAATATTGCTTTTACTTATAGAGTAACAATTAAATTGCAAATTTTTCATTTTTGCGTCCTCCCGGGAATCATGCCAGGGATATAGGCACCTTTAGCCTCCCCCCCCTGCTACGGCCCTGAGCCCACCGCGATGCATACTAAAACGATACATCACGTACCCGATCCGGTGTCTTATAGGGAGAAACGTCTTCCTGTCTCGTCATCGCGCGTATAAAATATCGTAAACTCTCCAGCGACGGTCGTTTCACTGTTTACAGTTCACTGTGTACACATGAACTCTCGTAAATACATACTTACATAAAATGTACATAATATTATACATACGTACGAGTATATATGTGAAATATTATAACGCATACGTAATACGTTGCCAATTTTGACAATAGTACAATTTTCGTGTCGGCTAATGACCTTTGACGCGCGGTAACATTATTATTATAATATTTGTTTTCCAAAACCGGAGAGCCGACGACGTGCCATGGTTTTCATATTGTTATTATAACAACACGCAGTCTGTTTATGTTTTTCACACATATCATTATAATAAGCGTACATCAAAAAATACGTCTATTCGCACAAACCCACTCACGTTAGGTTCATTGTAAACGACCGCGTTATGGTGTCCGTCATCATCAACGAATAGATTTGTTAGCGAACGGGCGCGCATACGTACGCACAAGGCCCGCGAAAATCCATTTAGGATTTAATTTATGCGCGCACACACGCACGCCTCCATGCCCGTGTACTCTACCTACCCGGGTTCGCGCTCATTTTTATGCTATTTTTCTCTCCGCCACACCGACCCCCTCCATTCACGAACAAATCGTAATTCGTGACCTCTTCCGCCCCACAGCCGCGTGCCCTTTTTCCATCGCGGCGCCCGTCCCGTTCGCATTCGGCCGTCATCGAGTCCCTTCGCTGCACATGCGTGATTTCCTCCGCCGACCTCGACTGGACGACTCAGCCGCGTCGCGTGCCAGTACTATATTATTAGACGTTTACGACGATGCGTACACGCGCCGAGCCTCTGGGTTGGATTTGCATAAATGGTCGCGTATGTGCGCAAGAATCGGGCAAATATAAACAAACAATAATGATAACAATAAAAAATGTTGTTGTTAATATTAAATCGCTTTTATTTTTCTCATTAATTTGTAATTCGATGATAAACACTCTCGCTTTTTAATAAAAAGTTTTACCTTGGCAAAAAGCAATACTAGTTTCCTCCTTATATATTTATCTACTTGTGACAAACGGATAAAGATTAATATTATTATTATTATATGTGCACTTTCACCGCGTTCTTCTTACGGTCCTCACCGGTGTGTGTGTGTGTGTGTGTGTGTGTGTGCGTGCACTATAGAACGTCGTATTGTCGCGAATAAAATGTACAGGCATGGAACGCAGAGGAAAGCGCACGGGCGGACGAAAATAAAAAGCCTGTTTCGGGGGGCGTGCGGTGACCGTGGCTGCTGCGAGAGATTTTAGCACGCGACAGCCTTTGTGTATATACATCGCCCGACACGCGCTTGGGGTTGGTATGTTGTCGTGGGGTCGGTGCGCGCTCGATAGTTAAGTATGTGACGGAAAGAGTTATGGAGCCCATACCCATTATACGACGTTTTGTGTACGAGTTTATATGTGCGTGCGTGTGTCAGTGTGTGCATGTGCACGTGTACGAGTGTGCAACCCGTCGCGACTTTTGCGGTAATAAAAATATACTGCTATTGATATTTATTATTTCTCGAGGCAAAATATAAGTCGGAAGTCACCATACGCGGAGATATATATATATATAAACATGATGGCGTATGGGTATGATGGCTAGAAAAATAAATCAGTCGCAAACGATTTTTTTTTCCGAGCGTGACCGCCGCGGTGGCAACTGCGAACGGTTCGCACTCACCGACCGCTGACATGATGTACTGCCCATTGGCCTACGCGTACGACGATCGTAATTTTTCTCGTCTCCCCGAGTTCCGTTGCCCACTCGCCCTGCCTTCGCGGCCGTGACGATTGCCGGTGGTCCGGAGCGACGTCTTCCCTCATCATTGAAACCGCTGCGGGCGACAAAACGATTAGATTATCCACGTTATCCTTGCGCGCGTGCCGTGGCCCAACGCTGTAACAATTATTCTCAACGATTTTTTTTCGTTTTCCTCCCATTACGATCACCAAGGATGTCACGTTTTACCCTCCTCCGGTTCGTCAAACCACAACATCCAACAATTTCCCGACAAGACGTTTCGTCGTCAACAAATAATACAAACGTTTATTCTGTGGCGGCTATCGATATGGGAAAACGAGTTTGGTAAACGCACTAACAAACCCAATATAAAGTATACCAATCGAGTATTATTATCGTGCACAGACACTATACGGTATCCTATTTTAATTTGGCTTAGTGTTAATATTATTTAGGTTCTAATATTGTTAAAGTTACTAAATTTTTGTTTTGTTTAACTGTAATTAAAAATAATTTGTTAACGGAACGCCTTAAAAATATTTATGATTCATTTTGGCCATCCTTTATACTGAACAACACTAATAAAATAGAATAGTTTGTAAAACTGAATAAAAGGTACTGCTGTTCCCTCCTTGAATTGATCAAGTAATTTATTATATTTTATTGTTGTTATCTAATTTACTTATGGTGCTCATTTGTATAATGAGATTGTAAACGAAATTTATTTGATATTAATGAAAAAATAAAAATAAAATAAGCAATTCATTGGACGAAAATAATTGGCCTTAACAAAACTTGCATACCAGACCGTGTTGACTAATGACCGCATTGAATACCGCTAAGCTAAGTACAACGCGTACGGATGCAGTGGTCGGTAACCGGACTGTTTCGCGATCGGAGCATTTATGTTGTGCAACGAAAACAATATTGTGTACGATATCATGTTCAGTGAATCGAATCGAACGGGTGTAACGGTTATTTAATTCATTCATCGCCCTTCTCATCAATCATATCATGACCGAAATGAAATTCTACGTCACTGCTGGAGAAAATCGTAATAAGTGATTCGCCAAAATTCTTTAAAATAACCATGGCATTTTTTTGAAGAATATATATCATTGAATAAAAAAAACAACAATTTTATTGTGTTATTTATATAAGTTTATATGTTTTTTTTTTTTAATTTTAATTTTTTTTTCTCTTAATTTGAATATTTCTAAAACTAAGGAATAAATATATACATATAAAAAATATAATTTATAACATACTTTATAAACATATAAATCTAAGTTGCTTACTTTATATTTAAAAAGAAATTAAAAATTAATCTTCAAAAAATTATTATGATTTATTGATCGCATTTATCGACTTCTTAAAATAATATTTTCGTTGTGGTCGTGGTAAAAACAAAATTATGCATTAACTTTTTCTAAATATTCAAACCTAATAGCTCATCAAGAATAACTTTGGTAATAATTTAAAATCGATTTGTTTTTTTGAAAGTATTAAAAAAATGTATGTAAAACATTAGTCATAATGAAAAAAATTTACATTTTTCCTAAACGTTTCGAAGTTGTCAAAAACATTTGGATATTATTTTTTATTATTTCGGTCTCTTATTTTTACTCTGTATATAAACGAAATCGACTGAACAACTTTCAAACTTTCTCAGTTCAAGGTCTTCATTTGCAAAAGCTTGGTTAAAAATAAAAAATTCCAAATACCGTTTTAAAGAATCTTTTCATTTTTGCACGATTAAATGTTATAATAAATATTTAACTGATATGTAAGTATCTTTCTCCTTCTGTGTCTGTCTGAATCTCTCTCTCGCTCTTTCTCTTTTTTCTGTCTGTGTCTTATACCGAGTTTATCAGGTAAATAAAAGTTATGATGAGGAGGTTATGAATTCTAATGGAGTTTTTTTGCCCACGTTGTACAACTTAAACAACTACAGCAAGAAGACAATGATTGGTAAATGTTTAACAGAACTTTCAGGGAGTAATAGCGAACAAAAGAGTATTTAAGTTTTTTTATATCACGCCAAAATCTGCGGACTCAAAAAACGACATCCTCTGATGCCCACTTGACACCTTAGTGACGTCTGTACAGCTGAATCCTGTCTGTGAAATAAATTCAAAACGTTTTTCTCTCATATTTCTTCGATGTAAAATATCTATCACCGAAAGAATATCACTAATGGGCCAGATACGCGTACTGAATTACACGTTGTGAAATGAGCTGTGGAGCATATTTAGGGTTTTCAAATGTTGTAGGTGACGGTAACGCACATGTAAACACCGCATCAGCACACTTCGGACAAAAATTTAATTTAATTACGATTGAGATAATAACAGTGCTACGCCATACCGTCTCTAGATCGAATAATTTAATTTTACAGCTAAAAAATTAATTCCCGGACATGGTGTTAAACGACACTTACATTATGTAATAATATATATATATAGCAACGTGATCATCTGTTGTTTCATTTTCTTAATTAAAATGTTGTTATTCGGAACAGTTCAGTAGAAAATATACAATGTCGCAGAAGGGAAACTGTGCATAATATTAAAATTAATTTAATGGGATGTCCAGTTGGCAATTCGAGAAAATTTAAAAGTTAAATGACCATCGAAATATAGTTATATGTGTATATTCATCTTTCTTGTAATAAAAAAAAAAAAAAAAACAATTTTTGTCAATTTTGTTCTAAGCATTAAGTTTTCAAAAAATATCATATTGTAAGTATTAAAATTATTATAATGGCTAGGGTTCGGAAGATATAGGAGCTAAAAAAGGCAAAATATGCACGAAAAAATTATAAAATATGCATGAAAAAATGAGAAATATGGAAAAAAAATATTGATTTAATAAAAGCTAATAAGTAAATTCTAAAAATCTATGTTTAAAAAAATTGTATGATTGAAAACTAAAATATGGCGTATAATCGGTAGGAATTTGAGATTTTATTGAACTGAAAAAATAGTTAAGCAAATACATTTTCATTATTTGTGAAATACGAAATAAATATATGTTGTAATATACCTGTTAAGTTATTGCATTGGACCATCAATATTTTCGTTAAATTCTTAGTAGACATTAAAAAAAAAACAATAAATAACCACGAAAAATAATTGTGTTATGTAACATTATTTAAAATAAATTGGTTAAGAATGAAAAATATTAATTGTTTTAAAAAACATTAAATATACATACGAATATGTGAAAATCAACGAAATATGCACTTTTTCTCTAAAATTAACAAAATATGAAAAATATGCATTTTTAATTTTTAATTTTTAAACCCAACATTGTATATTTCGGATTTCTAGCTTGGTCTGATATAACTCGAGAGAATACAGAACAATATGCAACTCCTATACCTTCCAAACCCTAATAATGATCGAATGTCTTGAATACTTCAAATTAATACCATAGCATCTGATACGATTTTTTTTTATTGCCAACACTCAAAAATTCTTTGACATTATATACTTTCATTTCGAGTATAGAAAAAACTATTTTATTTATTTATTTATCTATTTTTTGCTTGTATAAAATTGATGCTATAAATATACTGTCTGATAGTTTCCGCCGTCGAATTGCTCAAAAACTGTACTGACCTAACAATGATAACAGTAATTTATAACCATATCGACTTAACTGTTGTATAATATATCATCTAAAGAAATCTGTCATTGATATTATAAAACCATTATTTAAGAAAGTTGTTGACAAGATCACTAATGCGAGGGACAGCGACATTTTTATCAAAACAAAGTTGCGATCAACCCATTAAACTTACAAATTGAACTTAAGTGCTCTGCGATTAATACAGAATAATGTACACCATATACTATGGCTATGAGTAGACTAGCAATTATTTCAAACCATTTTTTGAAACACCTTGTCGTCGGCTAATTAATTGTTCCATTTATCATGTATACAGCACCTGCCACTGTTACTGCGAATTAAGTATTACTTAGTCAAGAAAAACAATTCAAGAACTAATCAAGTAGAGTCTGGTATAGTTTTATTGGGCTTTCTTTTTGAAACGATTTGGTAGACTAAATGGATATAATTATACTGTCAAAGATATTCTTAAATAATATAATAATTTCATTATAAAATAAAAAATTTAGTATAAAGTTTAGTAACATAAAGTTATCCTCCTATATGTTCTGTAGTATAAAATTTAAAGAATTATTTATAAAACAAAAGTTTTATACATATTTTTTTTCACGGTTTTTTTTTTCTTTTGTAGTTGGCCAAATTACCAACTCTGGACCGATTCAATGAAAACGTCTTCGCTACGTTACTGTACAATAAGCATCCCATTAAATTTGTATCAAAATTAAGCTAAGTTCATCAATAGTCTTAAAAGAAATATCTACATTCTTAATGATCATGTTAATATTAATGTTAATCACATTATAAAACTATCAATTATTAATATATGCATAATAAATACATAATTTTGCTGACGGCTAACAATCATTTTTATTATTTAAATTTATAACTAATTACTAATCATAAATAAAATTTATAACTAACTCTAATATTAACTTATTAATTATTATATATATCTTATTAACTATAGGTGATTAAAATAATTGTGTTTTAATGTGTCACAGCTCTAGCTTATTAATATTACTGAACTACCGTTATTGATATATACAGTACAATATTTTTCTCTAATGGTTAATTTATTCCATTAATTTACTTGGATAAACTCAATGTATTTGATTAAAACAAATTAAGCATCTACTACAGTCAATTTATTTCAATTTGTTCATTTTCATTTATTTTTTTATATAATTAACAACTTCCTAATCTTTTTCCTTATAAAAAAATTAAAAATAAATATACTTAGTAGTTTATGAAATAAAAATTTTAAATTATATAGCACTTATCCATAAAAGATCTGTTTGATTCTTTAAATTATTTTTATTTGATAGTTAATTAAAATTGAATTTATTTTATATGCAATTTACTTAAATATTTTTAATAGTTCTAGTCAATTTTAAAAGTGAAGATTTGTATTTCATTATTCACTAACATAAACATACTAACATATATCAAATACATCATTTACTTATTCATTTTTTATTATAACAATAAATATTACCTTGACTCATACGAAAAATGATAATAGCGGTGGACTTCTAATATTTTCTAAAATAAATTTTTTTTTATTCACAATCATACAATTATTTTGTTTTTAATTAGAACAAATATACCACATAAATAAAACCCCTACTTGAGATATGTAGATTTTGGTATAATGGTAATATCTTAATCAATACTGTACTTCAAAAGTGACTGCTGACGATAATTAAAGTACATTCTAGTTTTAAAATGAATTTAAAAAAAAAAAATGTAATTCCAGATAATTTTTAAAATTTTTGTTGATATAGGTGTATGCAATATATATATATATATATATAGCAATTGTGAAGAAGAATATAATTTGGTAACAAATGTTCTGCACAAAATAAGGTCAATTCAACCGCATAGCTAAAAAGTCTATTGAAGTACATTACTTGAAAAGTCTTGGTAAAAGTAATTTCTTGTATTTTAAATCCATCTATTCATAAACGGTAGTTGAGATAGAAACCTAATAAAAAGAAGGATTTCGAGTAGATGTACGAAATTTATATAATGATTTAAAATTATCCTTTAACACGAACGTATTGAATGTTTTACGTTCTAGAGACATTTTCGCGTGATGTTCTGTGTCGTAAAAATATTCTAAATCGGTCGTGATTAGAATCTCCTAGGGAAAACACGACCTATTTATTTTGAAATATTGTTGATGATTACAACGTAATCTTCAGCCGTGTTCCTTCGGTAAAACACATTTTTATATTTATTATATTCATAAATGCATTTATATAAATTATGTATTTTAGTGAACACCAACATAATATTATTTACATCGTTTAAATATTTCAAGTATTTTTATTTGATAAAATATATACGAAAATTGTACGCGTCCACGTGAATATATGTTTATTTTTTTCACTTCAAGAACCTCAAAACCATTTTTCCACTCGTGCCCCGTACGCGTCGCGTTACAACTGTAAGCCACCCGTCTATTCAGTCACGACAAAGTCCCAACACCGTTCAGTCATCTATTTCGGAGTGTTTTTCTCCGAGCAGTTTATTCCCATTGACTCGGCTCCTGCCATATCTAATTTCTTATCATATTCCCCCGCTCCACGTTCAGCTGACACAAACTAACGATCGCCTCGGGTCGTGTTTAGATCCTAGCAAACGTTCGAGTTATGCGTTTTTCGTTCTCCACACGGTCATACGCGTCTAGATTAAATATTAAATAATCGAAAACCGTTTATATTTACCATTACTGTCCTTCGTCGTCAAACGTCGATCCGTTTAATGTCATTTGGACAAACGTTCGGCTAGATTGAATTTTTCACGGATTTCGATCGTAGTTTGGAAATGAAAATGTTTATGTTCTACATTATATTTCATAATCAAACAGATTTTAAATGAACATTTTGCAGTTTTATTGAAGTAATTCACAATTCAAAAGCTATTTTTTAAACTAGTTAAGAAATGAAAATACAAATTTCCTAATATTACGTTGACATTTCTTTTTTGTTACAAACCTATCACCAAATATTATACGATATATTTTTCTTTTTTTTTTTCGTCCCATAGGAAACTCTATAGCTTGTAGGACTGCGTTTTCTACGACGAAAGATTTTAACCCTTTGCACGTATTTTCAGCATATATTTATTGAAATTAACACAAATATTTACATGGTTAAGAAAAAAAAAATGCATATTTAATGGTTCATAATTTTTGGGTTGAATACATAAAAAAATCACAAATACACGGCTCATTAATTGTGACTTGTAGATTGCAATACTATTATACAGATTTGTATATTCAATAATATTTTTGTTTAAGGCAACAATGTTTTGCACTTTATATGAATATTTAAAGAAGCAAATATAGAGCGGGGTTTTATTTTAATACAGAGGTAGTGACACCAATTAATATTAACTCGTTCAAAAGAACAAATAAAAAATTTAATTTCATAGCCTGATGTTTTGACGCAACGAAACTTTTTCTGTATTGAAAATTACCAATAATAAAACAACGACAGAAAAACCCAACTAAACCATAACTATTAACTTCACTTAATTTTATAATATTTAATTGATAAATAATAGGCCATGTTCTAAACGATTTCAAATAAATTTCCAGAAATATTTACCCTATAGCGTATTTAATAAATCCACTGTGCCTGCAGCGATGCAGCCGAACTCAAGTTATTCACACAATTGGAAAATTAAATTCCATTGAACACTCTTAATGAAGATTATTAGATAACATTTTTGCTTTCATAAGTCTTATGAAAAGAGACGCAAACTTTATGATTATAGTTTGAATAAAAGATGATTTTTCGCGTAGGTTTAGTAGTATTGTTCTCATTTGTCCATTAATGTTTGTAATAATATAAAGATCTATAAATTCATTATATATAAACTCTCAAAATAATACCATCATAACCAGTGGATAAATAAATATTTAATCAAAATATTAATTTCTAGATCACTTAAATGCGAAACATTTTTTCTAATTTAATACAATCTACGCAACTTTAACTTAATCGCTTGGATTATCAATTGTTTTGTTTTCAATATCATTTAGTATCATACGCTGGAATAATGACTACTAATTAAGTTTATCATTCATTATCAATATAGTAATACATATTATTATATTTATTACATTTCCCACAATAACATGATAAACAATGATATACTCAAGAATAAATGACATTTAAATGTTGTATGCAGTGGCGTATTTTCAATGGTTGGAGGGAATTTCCTGGTCGAGAATCCCTGCCCAGAAGAAAAAGGTTAAGAAATCATAAATGACTTGATGCGAAGGTACAGAGAAAAATAATATTCATTTATATCATTTCATTATAAATAACTCTTAATTTGTATTTATAATAATAATTGAATAATATAATTATTAATTTATACCATATATGTACTTTTTATAATATTATAAAATAAATTATTTTTTGGAAAAGTGTGAAATCCTTCCTCCCCACAACAATTTTAAATGCGCCACTGGTTGTATATACTGTGAGTTATAAAGGTAGATGGTTGAATCCTTAAATGGTTATTGATTGTTGAATAACTCATCCACATATTAATAATTTATTACCTAAGTAACAATAACTACAGACCACAGGTAAGCTTATGATTATTATGTTTGCTCGCCGTATTAGACTATTAACCATACCTTATGATTGATGAGTACCCATAAATTAAAAAAAACAATGTGGATATTATTTATGTGATACATTAAAAGATTTAAGTGCTCACTAATGTACTTTACATTTTTTAGACATATGTATAGCTACTCTGCATTAAATTTTTAAATTTCTATTTATATTACCACTGTTGAAAATATTGTACATTATGTTATTTTTGGATTTCAACTAAACGACCAAATATTTAAACGAATAAATAAATATTTAAGCACAATATACTTATAGAACTAAGTAATTGAAACATTTAATATGGGGTATTTTAGTGATTTTTTAGTCTGATTAATAAGATTTCAATGTGATGAGTATTAATTTATATTGATAATTATTATAGTTATTTACAATAAACTCTGTTTATTATTTATAATCAATATTTCGAATAAACTTGTACAAAATAATGACTTGATAACTAAGAAAACAATAAAAAAAAAACCTTAAAATATACCGAAATATTTTACAGTATAACCAGCATCAATGGTGTAAAAAGAATGTGTAGAGGTAAAAGCCATTCGGGCGAACCGACCTCAATTAGATGGGTTCGCATTTTTTTTTTTCACACCCATAATCTTCGTCTGTCCGTCAGCTAAAATTTATGTTGCATACCTACATTTTCCATCCACTCTGGTCTTATTCCTCCATACTTCTCGTAAACCTTCCAGTAAAGCCGTTAAAAGCATTAGTAAGGAAAAAAATACCATTTCTACCCATAAGTTGTTGTCCGCAAAGTGTTTCGCGCCCGGAAACAGCTGAATATAATATTCTTCAACCGGTGAGTGCGTTTTTCAATTAACTCAACTTTAACAAAAACAAAAAACCACGAAAAGTCAACGAGGGAAAAATTCTGAATAAAAAGACCTCGCAATCACGTAATAGTAGTAGAGCAGTAGTAAAAGCAGTATAATGTATATTCATGTCACGTGTCTAAGATTCTCGGATGGAACGATCGATTAAAACGTTTACACAACCGGCCGATAGCGTCTTAAACGTGTGTCATGAACGATTTCGGAATCTCAATACGTCGAAATACCTTTAAAAGTTTACAAATGACCCGATATTTCTGAAAACGATCAATGGCTTACAACCGTTCCCTCGATAAAGACGCTCAAGTTTTACATTGTCTTGAACTTCCGTCACGGGAACACGCGTACCTCCAAACCGTAACAACACCTCCGCCATACGTTCAAAACGGGATCTGCTCATCGACTCTCGAGTTCCTCATATAAAAATAAAATCGGTAAATTAAGTCCCTTGTATAAAAATTAAAGCAGCAAGGGCGTACCTAAGGGTTTCAGATCCAGACCCCCCATTGAATGTTTACATACTCAACGATTTAATGGTAAATAGTATAATAATAATATAAAGTGTATTTTAATTTCCCACTATCAGATAAAATATAAATGTTGGATTCCCCCCCCCCCCGATAAAAAATTCCTGGGTACGCTCCTGTAAAGTGGTAATTTGAAATATGATGAAATGCCTTTTTTTTTATTTAACACACGTTTAATTATATTAACCTAATTGTATACTACGTACATTAAACTTACATTTATCAGTTATCACATATCACATTCAGCGTTGTTGTAGATAGTTAGGTACTTATAAAAATGTCACGTAATAATACGGCGCGAAATATAATAGTTAACCGTGTAACCAGTGCCCGATTAAGGGGGGTACCTGGGTGACTAGTCACCCAGCTCCAATTTTGAGCGGCCATCATATTTTTTGGTAGTTTATAATATTTTTGAATATTAAAACTTAGTAATTATTTCAATGCAACGCTAAATATTTTTTTTTTTTATAAAATCATAAAATTTAAAAAAAAAGAATGATAAAAGTTGTCATAATATTATATATTATATTGAATTCGTAAATTATTAGCATTTAATAATGTATGACATATAAACTATAAATATTAATATTACCAAAAATAATTATTAATCAAGTTAAAAACAATAAACTATTAGCGATAATTTATAGTTTGGTGATATAAACTACAGAAAGTGGAAGAAAATATTGCTTTATAGCCATTAAATATCTCAAATGAATTTCAAGAATTTTTTGTGATGAACCCCCTAATCAAAACCCAAAATGGTACCAGCAATCCAAGAATTAAAAATGTCATTTTTAAGCGACTATAATACCTGTAATGACCTGATAGATGATCCTCAATACCAACTTAAATATCTAAAATCGATGAATATAAAATATACATTTCCCATTATTGAAACTATGTTACAAATCTATTTGACAATGCCTTTTACACATTGTAACAGCGAAAGATCATTAAAACGTGTAAAAACTCGATTGAAAACATGTTTATCTCAAGATAGGTTTGATAATCTGACTCTGTAGAACACGAAATAATAAAACAATTATCATATGATGACACATTGATTTGTTTTCGAAAGACCCTAGAAAAAAATCAATGTAATTAAGTGTAATATGTAATTATATAAAATAAAATACACATTTTCGAATAAGATAACTAATAATTTTATATGAGGCCTCTCTTTATTTAAGTACCTGGCTCCAAAATTTGTAAATCAGGCTCTATATGTAACGATAAGATACACTTACCTATCGTACTCGGTGAATTTATAACTATATCAACGATTGTATTTATAATTTAAATACATTTAATACATTAAATATTTTAGACGGGACTCGATTTGTCGCTTTAACTTTTATACGAGAGACTCAGTTTACCTCTTTAAATTTTATACGTGGGACTCAGTTTACCAATTTCAATATTATTATTATTGGGACTCAGTTTACCTATTTCGAAAAAAAAGATAAATTCGCTTGTGACTCAATTTACCTACGCCCCTCGAGCGCTAACCCTACGGCGCGTCGTCGGCGACCGCCGTTTTAATTATAATAATCGCGGTCTCGGTGTCAGCAGGTGTTTGCACATTCGAACGAATCGTACTCGGGCGCACGTGAAATCGATTTCTTATCGGTCTTGCGCACGCGAAATCTTGTCCGCCGGCCACGTTCACGTACTCGCACAGGTGTCGTCGCTGTGCCGCTGTCACGCGTCGTCGTTCTCGTCGGGTTTGCGCGGGAAATCGATTTGTCAATTAACATACTTCGCGCCGCCTTCCGGCGAATGTGTACGTCCCGGTACCGCGATGTCCAGGCGACAATATTATTTCATTACCATATTGTAATTTTTTCAGACCGTTTCGAAAAATCGTGGTTATAACGCTCAACGTGGTCGCACCAGGATCTTTTATTCTTATCCACGTGGAACAGACGTCCGAGCCGCCATCCGGTGACCGATGCCGAGTTCGCTTTCGATCTCGCGATCTTATCGATGTCCGCGACAATGACGGTGCGCGCTCGTAACTCACCCGCGCCGTTCTGTCAACCGCATCATAATTCAATTACTACGTTTTCGCATTTAGAAACGCGTTTAAAAAAAAAAAAAAATAATAATATTAATTTATATTTATCGGTGCGTAATGTCGGTACATTTGTGCGTTACGGCCGAGAGTGGTGTGCGTTGTAGTTGTGCTGCTGACAGGTCGTACGTTTTTCACGGCCATTGAGCCGGTTATTCTTAAGTTCCACTACGCCGTAGAAACAACGACTTATGTTGGTTTTTCAACATTGCACGCGCCACTTTCACCTTTTTTATACCGACCTAAGAAGTTATTATTATCGTTTTAATTTTTATAAAATCGTCGATATAAACTCGTTTCGCCGTGGAATTCACCGCTGTCTGATCGTCGGTCGGAAATTTGTCAGCTTTCGCGACACTCCTCGGAGTCATTTCGAAAAATATTTTCGTTTCGGCCATTTATTCTCTTACGTCATTTCCTATTTTAACGGAAATCAAATCGTTCACTTCGCGAAGAGAATTCGCTACGAATGAAATATGTATTTTGTTCGGACTCGGATTTTTATAACTTTATTTTTTAATTCAATCTTTTCAGTGCTATCGATAATATAACTGTTTACATTTTAGATTTTTTTTTTCAAACGTTATTTTCAATTCCAAGTTCCTGGAACACATTAGTTATTTAACGACAGTTTGGTGTTTAATGTTGCGATACCAATGGTTGTTCCTCAATAATTTTGTATTTTTGGCTAATAGATTTTAACGAATCTTGAAACACTGGACATTTAACATAAAAAGAAATAGTTATCTGAAATGAATTTAAACTGAATCTCTTTCTCAGAATTATCTTGTAATTTTACTGATTAATCATTATTTTCAAATGTTAAGATATCTTTATATTTTTAATCATTATCCGTAACAATCTGATTTTTCGTTCAATATTTAACCAAAACTTTATTTGATATATTTATTTTTATTTTTCTATTTATCTTTAACACGGCACATACTAACAGACACTTTGAATGTTTGCTAACCATATGAATATAAAATAAATAAATTATAATAATTAACTAACAAATGACTATAAATAATATAAAATAACTTTGCTAAGACTAGAGTCAGATTTAATTCGCAATAAATAAATACTTCTTAATAGTTATTATAAGCTTTGGGTACGTGATTTAATACGTTTGTGTTGTATGTCCGGAGTTGATAATTTTTGAACTCTGGCATAGATATAATATATTTAAATTAAATCTACCAACTATATTATGAAGGGTAAAATATTTATAGAAATACACATGTACATATACATATTTGAGAAACTTTTGTGACTTATCTTTAACGTTGACCTATATATATTTAATCTCCAAGGCAAAAAAAAATTTGGGGTTGTGTACCAGACATGGAAAAACAATTCAATTAAGGACGATAAAATAAATAAACGGGACCCTGAAAAAAACATATTTATCAGAAGGGTTTGAACCTTGTTTTTTTTTCATTTTTAGTAAAATATCACATTTACTCAGAACTCAGTAATCAACATTTGATAAATATTGGGTCTTCATTTATATTTTTACAAACAAAATTACCGGCGAAACATTTTACTACTCGTGACGTACAGGAAAAATATAAATTATTTTAAAAATTATTTTTTTATTAATTTTATTTATTTAAAAATGTATACTATTCCATGTATAATACAATATTATATGATTCGTTATTAGTTGTAGGTTAAAATAATAATTTTCAAATAAATGGCTTGTATATCAGTAATCGCATGAACATTTTTTTTGGTGCACAATCTTTATTACAATTACTTTTCCGCTAAATTTTAATTTGTTGTATACTAACACATAAGAATTTTCATACATTTAGTTGAAACTGATATTTTGAATAAAAAATATTACCAAAAATAAACATTTCGTATAATAGCTTAAATTCATCTTGAAATTAAATGTCTCGTACATAATATTTAACATCATGTACCATGGTTATATTTTTTATGATTAAGAAATTCATTAATTTGATAAAAAAAAATTCTTTGCATTCCATAAGAAATTTAATATTTAATTATTTACATATTTGCAAGTAGATCACTGGTTAAAGACAAGCTATTGTGATAGTCCGTGTTTTTAATGCAAATTAAATTCATAAGAACGATATTAATTGTTATAACTCATAATTACCACTCTATTAATAATGTAATAACAAAATATTTCAGTTTTTAATAAACGACCCTGGTATACCTTATGTTTTTGTGTACCATATAATTAATGTCTTTAATGTAATTAATATAATATAATATATATAATATAATTAATTTAATATGGTAACGTAAAGTAGTCTATTACGTTCTACCCTGCGTGGGTTCTACACTACACACAGGTTATTCTTTTACGTGACCCATAATCTTATGAACCTATCAAATTATGTTATTACCTATGTATACTATTCAATGCTATCATAATACGCGTGCCACTAACCTTTATCTAACTCAGCGATTGCCAAACTTTTTCAGTTACCGAGCCTTTTTATAAGCAGTATTATCTCGTGGAGCTCCAAGAAATATTTAGTAATAAATTGTAATTGCCTTTGTTCTACAAAATATATGTTGGAGGAAAATCAAAACGAGATAGTGTACATTTGATATTATATTTATGCACAATAAATCTGGCCGGGAAATAACTTGAACGGGAATGTGTATTATCTAAAACTCAAAAATTATATTTTCCTATCGGGATTTTAATATTGTCTTATACGTATCGGTGAATTATATTTGAATTGACGGAGTCTTGTAAAAATATATACGCTTGTTTTAAATAATGATCAATAATTGTTACGTTTTTATATTTTCTACGGTAAAATGAACGGAGTCCAGTTTGGTAACCGCTAGTGTAATTAATTACCAATCTATTTTTTCAACTGACGACAATCTCTAACAGACATATATCACGCACGTAGACGTATTTATAGTCGCACCAATATTTGCTTGACGTGAAGTCGTTGTTTGAGCGGCTCAAATAATCTACGTGATATTGGCGCGATCGCAACTGTGTACATCGCCGTAATAGAATGCCATATTATCCGTACCGTCGAGAGAAACGTGATTTCAGCAACGGAACGGTAAAAATAGTTCTCGCAATGCGAATCACGGATAGTGTATAATAATACTGGAATGCGACGGCCTATCGGAGATAATTTAATGTGCAGCTGATAAAGAAGTGCTTTTTGTGGAACGGCGTTATAATAAAAATCGCAGAATATCTTCAAAAGTTGTACGCGATTTTCGAGGAAGATATATGTATATATCTTCAAAGAAAACTACTAGAAGTTTTGAGCTTTTTCATGCTAATTGTATACCCATGTAACAAATACAAAGGTCCGTCCATTGTTGTACCGAATCGAATGCAAATCGCATTAATTCAAACGTCAACAAACTTAAGGAAGTTAATTTAGAATAAAATAAAATACTGCTTTGCGCAACGGCGGCGAAAGATAATACAACTACGTAGACTGTTCGTGCTACTACACCGCCATCGCATTGACCACTTTTGCGCGTCGACCGTCCATGTATTTAAAACGAAACCGTCGTGCGACGGATGTGAAATTTCCAAATGCAAATCTTGTATAATTAGTTTCTTCTAAAGCGCGACGAGATTAATCGAATCGGCTCCGAGCATTAATAATATTATACCGACTCACAGCGATCATTAAATATATTATAAATACGATGACGTTAAAAAATATGAATGTGTGGAACACATCGTCGTGTAATCGCGTGGCGATTGATGTTTTTTATTATTTCAACATTTTCAAATAGGAAAAATACGAATAAAAATATTGACGAAGTCGAAAAAGGAGGGCCTACCCCATATGGAATCCGTCAGTTTTTTAAGAATAACTATAGTATTTTGATAAACAGCAGTACCATAACATATCGAATATATCCCAATAATAGTGTCTCTTTTGGTCGTAAGGGAGTATGATCCGGGATGAAGTCGCTGGCTAAGGTGCACGCGGTGTAGGATTAGCGTGGTTTTTAATATCTGTTTTGGTTCCAATGTTAACAGTCGCTCCTAACCGAGATAGGTAACTGGTTCGATTTTGTAATGTCGTTGCGGTGTGCATCATCATGATGCGTGCACGCATGATTGACACGGTGCCATGACATTCGAGATGGACCGAGGCGGGTCGGTACTGTTTGCCGAATGGGGCGGACCGATATTGAAACAGAGACTTCGGTTCGAGTAACCGACCGTGTCACACATTATCTAAGCCTTTCGATTCGCTGCGATTCGGGTACGCACAGATAGGTACCGTTCGGAACACGTGTAGTATAGGGTTGCGAAAATTCGACAGATTCAATCATACACCCCCCAGGTCCCTCTGTACGCCACCCCATGACAGGATGAAGCAAACCTCTCGAGGGCGTGCGTCAATCCCGGAGACATCAAATGGTGCAAATCGTCACCGGACAATCGGATCGACGCTGAAGAAGTTTCCCTCGTGTGAAAGTCCACGCGGAAGTTTCCGTCGAAAAAAAAACGCACCGCGGTATTCAAATGCGCCGATACGTTACGCAACCAAAGTGTCACGAGGAAATCGTAAGTCACCCCTACCCCCGTCAAGAAACTTATAAGGACGATCGATTCGTGCCCGTCAAGCGCACGTTGCGCGCAGGGTCGTGGGTCGTGCCGATTTCTCTTGTCGCTGTTGTCGACGTCCACGCGGTTTGCCGAAGAAATGTCAGTAAAACGTGTGACTCGACCGGCAATTTACACAAATATATTTATACGGTGTATATATATATATACGTACAATTATTAAACGCCCGCGCTGATGCAACTGCTGTTCCAATGCGGTCCGAAGCTGATTCCCACTAATCGAATCCGAACGCGAAACGTTTACGCCCCGATATGAACCGCTTAGACCGCAAAGTATTTCATCGTGAAAGCCTTCAGCCGTATTACTGGATTACATGTCGCCTGCCGACGATCGCACCATCGGTCTCCGAACTGAACTACTCGATCGAAATGTGAAATGAACGCTACCGAAATCTCGAAACCCCTTTGTTTAGTATGCTGTGCCGAAAGCGCGTATGGCCATAGTTCCGTGGATATATTCTTGAAAAAAACGTTTCCGGGAATAAACCACTAGTCGTAACGACAGTCTCTCAAGTGAACACGTGCACGCTTTGAATTCCAAGAGAAAGCAAAACTCGTTTTTTAACGACTTACGATTTTTATTTCGACAACTACAAGCTCGCGTGTACAGTGTTCGATTGAATTAAAAAAAAAAAAAACTCTAACGTAAGACCGTAAAGTCAATGCGTTCCAGGAAGAATTATTTAGAAGAAAATCTGGTAAACAAGCTACCAAGAGAGCTACCAAGACATTGAGTTTTTTTTAAGCAAAAGATATTTATAATACCGAATCAATTGAATTTACTATTTATTAATAAAATATACTCCTGGTGAATATTATTCCAAAGTAATTTTTTACAAACATTTTACATTCTAATATAGCAAAATGTAGAGTACAACTGATATTCGATATTTTTTTTATTTTTTGTTTTTCCTATCAACACTTTCTCAGATAGTAAAAATGTATCATGCAGTTACTTTATCATACAGTTCTTATGCAGTTACTTTAGAGTTCAGGTATTAGACGTAAATGGTACAGTAAAAAGGTTTCGATTTTCTGATGCAATAAAATTTGTGAAAATACTGAATAATGTCCGTACAATAATCAAGTCCATACGTATATTATTATTGATCTTACTTTGAATAAAAAAAAATTAAAAAAAACCCATTTCAATTCCAATTATTAGGGTAAAATTATAAAAAAAATTTAAATGTATTTATTAATATTTTATTTGTAAAATAAACTCGCATTGCTTTTAAATTTAAAGAAACCAAACATAAAATTCCATCCATTACTTGTATAATTATATCATAGAATAATTTATTCAAATTATATTCATGTATTTTAAACGAATTCATATTTATTTTATTCTTAATTTAGAGTTGTTTTTTTTAATATATATTATAATAATAATTCATGTAAAATAGACATTATGAAAATATCAACTGTGTGTATTTTAAACAACTTCACCTCGAACATGTTAAAATTATCAAATACATGTTTTAGTGTTATAACGTAAATAAAGGATTTTATCGAAGTTTATTATAGGTACACATTTTGAAACATACTGAATAATCTATTAAAGAAATACGTTTTTAGAATTTATCAAAAAGTTCATACTACATGTAAATAAAGAAATCCATTTATTTATTTTTCAACGTATCTTTACATTACTTCTCTATACAATTCAAATGATAAGAAAAAAACTTAGTTTGATATATTAGATAAGTACCTAATAATGATCAAAATATTTTAAGGTATCTTATTTGATTTTAATTACCAATACTAAAATTTAAGACTAGAAAAAACCTATTTATTGACTTCAATTTCAAGTTAATTAAAAACTATTAATTTTTAAATTATTTATATTATCAAGCAAAAATTGAAATGTATTTATTTTTTTTTATAAAAACTCGGTAATCATTTTAAAAATTGTGATTAGCGAGTTATATATTTTACTTGCGTAAAAGGGCGTGATTTAAAATGTAGCTATTATTAATGTTAGCTAATAACTGTTTGTTGCCACAAGAATAGCTGGACAAGGTATGAAATCGTTTTCCCTGCGTTATATTGCAGGACGCACTTATTAACACTTTTAACATATTGCGGTCATATGGTGCTTTATACTGTTGGTAATGTTAACCAAAATGATTACTGTTTTCAGCCATATTTTAAATTGTTATTACAACTAAAATAATGCGAACGACTTATAATTTCATAAAAGCATATTATTATCCGAATAGGTGCCTAATAAAATTATTTCCATAAATTCACTTGGCTACATTTCTTTGCTTAAAACACATAATATATGTCTAAGCATCACTTTTTAATGAAATTGTTTTTTTTTTTTTTTTTTTGTGAACAATTGTCTTTTTAAATTAATGTATCCGTAAAAACCGGTGAAAAGAATGGTCTATGAGTACACAATATGAGAATGGTACGGAAGACATACAAAGTTTGTATTTATTGTAAAGAAAAGTAATGGAAACCTGAGCTAGTGCAAACTATAATGTTTCTATGTGCAACAAAGAGAGTCGAGGTGGAAACGGTAGAAGAAAACACTTATGGGTGCAATGTATAAAAAAAAAAAAAAAAACACTAGCATGGACTAGAATAATTTACCAACAAAGAACTATAGAATGGCATAACTTTCGAAAGTTTGGTATAAAGTTGATAAACTGAAAATATGTATATTCCAATACAGCGTTATATTTCATTATTTATTTATCACTTTGTGTTATTTAATTTACTCATAACTCCGAACTTAAACTATTAACCTCACAATAGACAAAAGTTGTTATAAATCACGATAAATAATTACACGCTTAGTTTTAATTTATTTAGACATTAAAACTTACTTCAAAACTCTTTTAGCTGTTTAAAATATATATGTTATACATCGTACATCCGATTTTCTATAACAGACCTGTCTAGAACTTATTTCAAGACCGATGTATTGACAATACTGTTGAAAATCGCATGTTTCATCAACATTATCTTATTTTTGAACAAATAAGTGAAAGAATAATACTTCTTATTTTTGTAAATTGACCAACCGAAACCGATAGGAACTCACGTAGCGTTTTGTGCTGCTATAGAGTGATATATAGTATAAAAAACATTTTTAGAAAATGGGAAAACATACAAAATGGCAAAAAAAAAGCACAAAACAAGAGAATAGGAAACACACAAGCATTTTAGTGGTAATCCTTTTTGGCCAGCATTGTTGAGGATTAAGTGAGCTTTACAGAATTTCGATACCCTTCACCTTAATATGACCCTCTGATTTTATCTTTAGACCCAAGTCACTGGTCCAAATACAGAATTATAATGAAAACCTGGTTCACCATGACTTATAGAGCATACCGTGAAAACGGAAAATGAAAATGACTTTCTCTTTGTTGGCAAAAGGGGTGCATCGAAATATCTAAAGCCCTCAGTCTAGTTATACATCCAGGTCTCGGATTCAATTCATAACATACATATGAGTATTGATTTTAGTCCGTCCAGATATTCAAAACTACATTAAATATTTATCAATTTTTACCAGAGAAAATAAATAATTTATCACAATATTGATTTAAAATTTAATTTAAAACTCCACTTTATTTTTACATAATTCAATGTTTGATAAATAATAAACATATAGGTACATTGAATATATAAAAAATATGTAAAAATACATATATGTATTCTAAATGTTTCAGTATGTAATTTGTTTATATTATTTCAATTTTCTCCAATTTCTTTTAAAATCCTCTATAATACTAATTTTTTCAACAGAACAATGGTTAACAATTGGAATTGAGAAATAATTCGAATATGTGTACTTTTCATCCATAGGAAATATTTAGTTTTAAAAAATATAAACATGCATGTACCTGATTTTATAAAGTTTTATGTACGTGTATTTGCTATAATGTTTAAATAATTAATTAGTGTTCAACCAGCAAACATTATTTAATCGAAACTTTTATATATAATGTTAATTTTTTATTGTTGACAGTTAAATTACATTTGTACAATAGTTATACATTTCGTAAACGTAATGTTCCGCCATCATCTACTGATCTTAAGTTTGTCGATTTATGGTTTATACATGAACAATGAACATGAAAAGTTGCAAATGTGAATGAAAATTCGAAAAAGAATTTTATACCAATTAATTAATATGCGTCAGTACTTAGTGATTTTTGTCAATTTAATTACCGAAAGTTTTGAAATTTATACTGAAAGTTATAATAATCGACGTTTCATAAAATATATAGTATGCACTAAAACTATTATTTACTCCCGTTGAATAAACTTTAGGTAATTATGTATATGTATGTGCGTTAACACAACTCGGAACAGCAATAATTATAATTAGTACATAGGTTTGTAGAATTTGACTTGGTACATATTACCACAACTTAAACGTCTTTACGTAAGTTTACCTGGACCATTTTCTTTGTATACCAATCTAAACTCCAAAATCTTTGCAATCTGAAATAATAGAACATAATATATCTGTATTAAAACAAATGTACAAGTATCCGTTTCGTCCTCGATTTCATTTTTTACTCGTAATATATATATATATATATTATATTTAATAAAAATTATCAGAACATATGTACGGGTACTTCAAAACACATATTTTGAACCGATGCGTGATAATTGAATGATTTGAAAGGCAATCATGCCGAGAAATAACCCACCTATTACCGAGCCACCGTTTATTGCCAGTATATAATAAAGTGGTATCGATTTTTGTTTTGACTTTATTTTGTATATTACTCATAACTTATAAGATACATAAGTGCGAAGAGTAGAATCTTTATATTTCCTGTTCTCAAAAAAAAAAACAACACATTAAAATTCTGGGATTTTTAAACGTTCTAAACGTACCAGCCATAATTTAAAATTTATTAGAAATTAATTAGATTTATAATTAGTTAAAATAATTGAAATATATCTTAAGCACAAGTCGGGTAACGTGTCCTTTGAATTTTAAAAATTCCTACACTGTTATCTTTGTTTGGATCCGCCCGTATTACATGTTTACTTAAACTACGCTAATATACGATAAATCGGGCATCACTGAGATCGTTTTGAAAATAAAACTATAATAAAATAATAATGCTGCTGTGCATTCACGTCGTAATGTTCACGGATAATTTAGAGCTCATGGTATATTATTATTATATGGGCAAAGTATACCCCGATTCAATGACGTTAACGCAAGCGCTCGGTGGATTTTCAAGACGAACGATTTACCCACCAAACAAACGGTGCATATTGTGGTGCATGATTTTGTGTATGTGTGTTAAGGATAACCGTTCAACGCGAATATAAACACGAGCATTCAAATAACATAAATTACATTCAATTGCCACGAAATAATAACAATAATGAACAGTTCCATTGGTGTAGTATTTCCTTTTTTCGTTACGGCTAATCGGCAACTGATAAATATATACTCCGTAATGAATGATCAAACATCATACAGAAAACGACAGACGAATTTACCGCATTTGAATGCGTTTTATACTTACATATTTATGTCGAAATGAATCGTGATAAATTTGCGTCGAATCAACGCTACGTGATACCGAGTTAATGATCACCACGTGATGCGGTAAGACACAAAAGTCAAAAGTTGTATTTTTTTCATTTATTTTGATTGACACGCCAGTGAAGTATAGAAATTATACGATATCACGTCACGTCGTACATTGTTCCTGTTTACGGAAACTATTAGCAGTGGTCTGTTCATCTCTATTTTCTTATTAATGCTTACCGTTTCGTTGTTTCAAGTCTTGCTGACCGTTTATCTACGATTCGACGTGCACGTGTATAATAGCCCATTTAAAACAATTATAATCAATTCGAATGAATAATTAACGTCGCACGAATGTCCACGACCTATGCATATATAATTATAATGCCATAGCCTGATCAAAATTCGTAGTTGAAAAAAAAATATTTCTCGAAACGTAAGAACAGTCCCAACGTCTAACGTCAAGTTTAAATGCTATCGTACACCATCATCGAACGATCCGCAAATGATGTATTTTACAATCTCATACATTATGCAAGCGGCATCCTAGGGTGGATCACCAATTATCAATTTGTCAGTCAGAAAGCGAAATCGTCGAAAACCAACACGCAATATGTATAATACAATTACCATCGAGACAACATTAAATAAGACCCGAATAATAATAAAATAGGTAATTGCAAGTTGACCCTTCCGCCCGTCTCCGAATTATACATTACCACTAAGGGTTTGTCGTGCGGTATAGTCCGTTATTCACTCCGAATAGTATAAAAATACTGTCCCTCGACAAAACCATTTCATATAATACATGCGTCGGGCGGTCGATTGACGCACGTCACGTTGTACGAAGCGATTCATTTCGTTACGTCTACATGGTGCGATTCGTATTTCATTAGTATGTCACCGATTCCATACAGGTCAAAAAAAAAACTGTGCCAAAATGGCAGGTTGAATGTGTCGCAAGTCAAATAAATAAACGCATTTTTTGCTGAAATACTACAATGGAAGTAAATGCGAGTTTGTGAGTGCACATTCGAAAAAACCGTGTGCGTCTGACTAAAAGACTACAACGAATGGCTTTTAAAAAAAATTAATTCTTAAACTTTAATACTCTAAATATTATCTATAAAACGTACCGATTCCATTAATTTTTTAATGATTCGATAAGAAAAATTTAAACCGAAAATAAAGAGTTATTGCGTCCACGAGGAGTTATAGTAGAGTAATAAGAGACCACGTAAAATCAAGTTTCGTTATTACGCGATATACGGTTTATGAAGAAAAACGTCACTTATGGTACTCAGTTTTAATAGAATTCCCGGAAATGTGCTGCTTTGATCGAAATACTGAAACCGTATCGCGAACACACCTCGCTGCTCTCGGATCATAACATTGCGCCATAAAACATTCCACAGCTCGGAGGCCGGCGGGATGGGTAATCATTTCAGGACCATCAACAATATTTATTTCAAGGTATCAAAACTAAATTGTGTGTGTTAGAATTGTAAAGAAGATTTTTCCACGTTAGACACTTGTCAAGCACTTGGCGTTGTCAACTTACCTCTTCCATGCGTGTTTCACATCGGAGAGAACTTGACGATCGGCAATACATCGTAGATGCGCGTAATATTTTCACATCCTACAAGAGACACAGTTAAATATTTTGCTAGACCTCCGGTCACATGGTGCACGGTATGTTGTACATAGAAGATATCGAATACAAGCGCGTATATTACATTTACACGGTAGATCATTATAAAGAAAAATACGATCTCGCTCTTTTTATGCTTCCGTCATTTCACCGCCATCGTCGACGAAAACCGATATCGGTTAACGTTAAAAACAATAACAGTTAGAACAGCTGCACCGACTGTTATATAATAATCGACGGGGGGGGACAGAATTATTGTGTATATTTGTATATTTATTAAAGTAATCGAACGACTCACGCGATAAGGTGAGACCGAACGATATTATTAATGTACAAGGTGTTTTTCGATTATCCCACAATACGGCTATCGTGTTAAAAACGTGTTATCGCGAACTAAGGCCCACCCTATGCATTATACACAAGTACACACACCACCAACTGTTTATAATGTCGTGTCGCACGAAATGGATCGCCTTTGTGAATGTATATGGGGTTGCGCAGCCTGTTTTTGTAGTGGGCACCCCGAGCGATGTACATGTATATATATGTATGTACAGACCAACCTAACCCTCCCCCTGAAAGATAAGCTCAAATGTCATTTGTCATTTTATACCATTTCTCTTGTATATATACGTGTTACACCGTTACCTCAACTGGTATATACGTGTAATATGTATGTAGGCGCATGCAGCGCAGTAATATTATAACTTTCTACCCCCGAGCAAAACAACCGATTCGGTGGATATTTTTTTTTATTACTTTTTCATTTTTTTTTTTTCTGTCCGTTTTTCCTATACACTTCGCACCCAAAGTCGAATAGTAATAATTATTATTGTATACGTTTCGTACGGTGTTCGATAATATTCGAACGAGAAACTTTCATTGATCAATTATTTCTCGTTCACGGTAACCGGATGATTTTCGCGTTTACATAATTCGCGTTTTGAACTTGTTCACTGCAGGTGGACATGACATAATAATATAAATTACTTATTATAAATATTATCTTCGCGAATCAACGTTAATATTTTACGTTACGTAATAAGATTTAAAGCACAATGCAAGAGTTCCTCCCAAAACGATTTTTTCTCCCGGGAATCTACTGCTCTACGACCTTTTAATGGTAGTTGCATGGCAATCTCGTTTTCCGCTAAATTGACCTGAAATCTCGGAATATAAAAATATACCAAAACAAGTGTACATATTATTCGCTCCTTGCATCGTAATAAAAATTAAATAAAATTAAATATATGATAAGTAAATATTTATTTTGGTTTCCTGTACACTAAATTACGAGTATTCTAATGCAATTCTACTTGAAAATAATTCGGTATAAATTTAATATTGCTAAAATAAGCAGTTGAATATTTGAAGATAATTATGCGATAAAAATTTGATAATTTATTTCCGAACATATATAATTCTTCTAATTAACTATGAATATTTCAAATTCATATATTAGTTCTAAATATAATATTCATATAAATAAATTGCTTAAACTCGAAAGTTATAATTTTGAACTATTTCAGGTACATTTTTTGCACTAATGTGCATGTAATTATGTAAAAAAGCATTGTAGAAATGGAGAAAAATTAAAGTTTATTCCATTGTTCCATTTTTTCAGTTACATATGGATCAAAATTCGAAATCAGTTATTATAGAATCTACACCAAAAGTATGTAAAATCAAGTACTATGTTATTTCAGAGAAAAATAATGTTACAGCAAAGAAACGTTTATCGTCACAGATGTACCTGAATTGCCTACACCGAGTGCCGTTCGATATTCTTAATACCTACTTACGCATGTAGAGTTTTCACGTTTTTATTTGTCATTTTGGGCGATAAGATTTTTATCACAACCGTTCGCGATTACGACCAAATCACAAAAATATTTACACTTACATACCGCTATGCTGATATATTTATTATTTAAATGATAAAGTATAATCTGATTCCAAACATTTGAATACTCCAATTGCAATCCACTGGTTCGAGTTATTTTTCATCAAGTCCAAAAATTGAAGCCCACACGTATATATCCGTATGCGTGCGAACTTCTGCCTCGGAAGATTGGTGAGAGATAATCGCCTACAAAAGCATATTGCATTCGTTTTAGATAAACGTATCAACAGCGCGATTTCGATAAACTCACAAAAGAATTAATGAACTGTACGTAATTCTGCAATATTATTATGTACAAAGTATATTATATTTTTCATCATACTTTTATACTCTGATTTCGGTGACAGGTAAAAGCTTTTGAGTCTCATAAATTATTAAGCCAGAGTATTAACGAATCAATAAGTTAAAAATATAATTTATTTATTATTTATTAACTTCAATTATTTCCTACTGAAAAATTATCATACATTATTTACCGAACTCATTGACTTCTAGGTAAATTCAAAATTATATTATATTATTTTTCAGGTATTCCAGTTAAATTAATAAAATTTTGAATTTTCGACCAGAATATTATTTTTGTTCAATATTAAATTCGACTACAAGTTTATTTTTTTTTTATATAAATAATAATTATTATACATTTTCATACCAATTCACGTAGGTGACTCCGATACGTGTGACACGTGTCTTACTATTTATTAATTCACATATATTAATCATACATTTTTAATTTTTTTATATATGTAATGTACGAGTATGTATGTTTGTATTTGCTTATAAAAGTAAGACCCCTACAAAATACTATTGAGTATTAGTTGCTATGAGCCCACGAATTATATTACGATGTTTATGAGTAGTATCAATTTATCTACTTCTTATCTACGTCTAATCAACCATAATAATTTATCATATTAAAACGTAATGTGCATTGACCCATTTTATAGAGTGAATAATACAGTACAACGTGTAAAAGTATGGTAAAAATAATTTATTTACTAAAAATACATAAGTATAAAAGAAATTAAAATTTAAAATTTAGATTATTGATTGTTTAGATAAAAGTTGAAAATTCAATGAAAGACAATTTGTTTAGAATATTTCAAAATATCATTTGCGTTACAAATAGTACGTAATTATTGGGACTTTAAAAGTTTAATGTTTAAAAAATTATATATAAAATTAAAACTATTTATAACATTTTTTTCTTTTTTTTTTTCTGTTAACTATTCCATATTTTTAACTGTACCTTGGGCTAGTCCTGTATTGTAATATAGATAAATAAAAAACTAAAGAAATCTAAATTAAATTGAAATTATTATATCTATAGTTATAAATATAATTATAAACTTTTGAATAAAAGAAAAAGTAAGGAAATGTCTTTTGGTACCTGAAGGTTGGAGATAATTGGATTTTAATTTAAAAAGTAACTAAGAAAATTTTTCATTTACTAAAAGAAACGTAATTATAATCGACATTTTACGTTTAAATTAAAATTATAAATTATTTAAATGAAAAAATTTAAACTGAATCGAAGAAATTGATTAAAATTATTACAAAATATTATTTACATAATCAATATATATTTATTGTTACTAGTTTGAAGAGTATATTATTTAAAATATTTTAAAAAAAATTGAATTCTATTGATTTTATCATACTTATCGACGTTATTAAAAATAGAAACGATGTTCCTGTAGTCGTGAACATAGGTAGATATGTGTTGGTAACTCGTTCACTCAAATCTGGATTGGCTTCTAGATTATGACTATTAACTGTTATAAAAAAAATTATTACTTTGTATTAATATTCATATATATTATGAACAAATATTGTAAAAAATTTAATTTAATGAAATTAAAAATACGAGTATATAAAAAAGTAAATAAAATAAGACGAGTAACATTAAACATAGATTGCTACAACAGTGGTACCGGCGTGACGTGCCACGAATTAATAACCAGAATATAAAAATGTTTTTTATTTACAATAATTTACTTGAATGATACAAAACATTAACCGGAGAAATACTAAGATCTGTTGTAGATATATTAGTTTACATTCACCAAATTTAAATTTTAAAACAATTTTAAATTACACGTTTTCTATAGCACAAGTAAACATATAATTATTAATTATTAAATATATATTTTTCTCGTGTTCAGGAATTGCTAATGTGAAACGCCTATTCAATGTTTTCTTTTACATCATTCCATATAATATTAATTTCACTCATTTTCCCATTTTACCACCTGTGTACATTGTAAATTTTCATTAAAATAAACGAAGTTAAAAAAAAACTATGTATTGGTTTTGTAGCATGGATTAATATGCTATTCTTTTACCACATAAAATATTGTTTTTTTATATTTCTCGATTGCAATAACAGAAGTATCTCAAAAATGTTGTGATAAACCATACGACTGAAATTGTTTCTACTAACCCTAGTCTAAAAGATTTGATGCCCATAATGATTCACGTTGTTTTTAGTAACTATACATAATAATCTAGTGTTATAATAAATATGAGTACATTTTAAATAACACAAACATTTAATTTTATGTTCTAGAACTTTTGATTTCAATACAAACACATAAAATGTCTTTATTACGCAATACGTATAAAATGAAATGCTATGAAATAGGATAAAATGTTTAGTGTTAATATTATAATAACCTTTTACGTACACAATGATAATCAATAATGCTTTCAAAACTACACATATAATTCGATTATTACAACTAAGGACGTCAAGTATTCGGATCCAGTAGCCCGCCGAATATTGAATGCTAATTAATAAGTATATATTATTTTTAACTTAAAATTTGTCAGCACAAATACGTTTCACGCAACGAAGGTTAAAAACGAATATTTATAAAAGGTCAAAATAATTATTTTTCGGTTTTTATAAGCTCCGAGAGTACTTATATAATAATTCAAGTCATATAGATACAACATCTATAAAATAATATATATTAATATAATCTAATCGGGTCTGAAAACGTAACGTATATCCAAGCTTATTTATGTTAATTTTTAACGTTATTTATGCGTTAGCGTAAATTACTATATTACGGTAAGTAGTACGCACTACGTCATTGTTCTAACAGTGTTTATTATTTTACGGAGGTTTTTTAATTAATTGATCGCCATACCGATAGCCGACTAAAAAAAAAAGAGAGCAAAAAAATATAAAAGATCATTAAAAACGACAATTAACATTTATTTTTTATATTTTAATTTTACGACGAAAATAAGTACCTAATAAGTATTGATTATTAATACTGAATAATATATAATCAATACTAATAATTATTATTTATCCAATATGAATACACATATGTATTATTATTTATTTATATTTTTATGGACGTTTAATATTTTAGTTGCAGTTTAATACTAAATAAGAGTATTACATCTAAAGTTTACAATCAACGTGATAAAATAAAACACCGAAGAAAATATAACACGGACCGGACAAAAAAAGTACCCGGCCTGTCGGTTGCCTATCCTCGATAATATGAATCTGTATATCTACATTATAGCCTATACATAATTATAATTAGGGCTCGGATTTTAAAGCATAATAAATAACAAAAAAAGCTGTTTGTTTTAAAATTGTTTAAAAAAGCAAAAATGAAGCATATTTATTTTTAAAAAAAAGCAAAAAAAAAGCATGACAAAAAATTAACAAAAATTAGTTATAATTTTATAAAACTGAAAAAAAAATTGAAAAATTAATTTAAATTAAAAAAAGAATTTACTACCATGTATTTGGCAAGATTTTCAAAAGTTAAACTGACTCTATTGTCTGACAGCATTTTTATATATAGAAGATGACCGCTCTATATCCACCGAAGTAATCGGTGCATACTTCGATAACGATGTTATACGATTAATGAGTACTGAGAGTAGTTTCTACAGAATATATGCAATAGTCGATAAGCTATCGACTTCTAAGCTGTGTCTGTAAATCGATAATCTATACGTTTAAGATCGTTCCACACTAATGGTACGGTTACGGTCCGGCGATGGGTAAAATATAATATCTATATTTATATTAATTTTATAATTATTATTGCGGGTTTTCACATTTCTTATAAATACTTTTTTCATTACTATAGCATAACAAACAAATAAAAAATCCACAGCTAGAATAAATGAAAAAAGCAATAAAAAAGCAAAAAAGCATTTATACTAAAAAAAGAAAAAAGCAAAATAAATTCGTTTATTTCAAATCAAATTAACGTGAAACGAATTTATGTATAAAATTAGATTTCTATCTTAAATATATAAAAAGAAGCATTTGCTTTAAAATCCGAGCCCTAATTATAATATATACATTATAATTTTAGTCTCACACTTTCGGCGGCGGCGTGCGCTCTTTTGTTTTAACAGCGCGACAAATTCGATAATTACGTCCATTAAATTCTAAAAAAAATTTCGACTGACCGCAGTAACTGTAAAGTACTTGATTTCCATATCAGTGATAGTAATCACATTACGTAATATTCCTAGTATTAAACAATTTAATATCTATATTTTATTTGCAATCGTGTATTCAAAGTGGATAGAACTCATCAGTCTATGTACATGGCTATTTAGCGTTAAAGCTATTATTATTAGTTATTACCTAACTGATTTCGTTTGATTTCCAATTGTTTTCTACGATCACGAATTCCATAACATTATTGCTATGAATATACCTTGCAAATAAATACAGTGAAACCTCTAAATACCGGGCACCCTTGGTCGCTGAAATTTTGTCCGCTATTTGGAAGTGTCTGGTATTTAGAGGGATAAATATAATATTAGAAAAATAAAAAATTGAAAGTATAATTAAAAAGATGTATTTATTTATTTAAAATAATTTATAGATAAACATAGGTACATAATAAATTTAATTTATTTTTATGTATTTTTAAAAATGCTCGGATAAAAAGATAAAATAATTGATAATATAAAAATTAAAACGAACATATATTAAAAAAATTAATTGCTTTAGATTGTTCCGTATTTTGACGCGAAGTCATTTCGTAGGTTAATGCATTTTCTAATTCCACTGTGCTGTAAAATAATGAAGTACGTTTCTATATTTTGAGAAGAAATGTATTCACGTGTACCCATCACTGCTGCCGATGCCTCCCGTAACTTCCAAAGTCAACGTCATAAAATATCCATGACTGGACGGATAAGATAAGGTATAAACAGTTTAACAATGTATAATGGGTAATATCAATAAAATACAATTTAAGAGCGTAGACTTTTATCTAGACCCGTGGTTATCAACCTTTTTAACAATGCGGCACACTTCATCTCCAACAAAATGTTCGTGGCACAGCAGTTTTCATCTCGAATATCAATAAGTTGGTAAATACATACTTATAAAACAATTCGCAGATTTATCGCAGCACATTTAAAGGGCGCTCGCGGCACACCGGTTGGGAACCACTGATCTAGACATTCCACAATTATTTCTCAACATTTACATTAGAAATGATTAAAAATCAAAAGTTAAAATTCGGTAAAAGTATCCGTTATTTAGAGTGTCCGATATTAATAATAGAAAATCGGTCAAAAGTTCGCTATTTAGAGGTTCCGTTAAGGGAGGTTTCACTGTACACAACTCTACGAGTAATTTAAGCGTTACTGTTGGTTAGCGTGTCAGCGGCGTCGAAGTCGATCTTGTACAGGAGGTGTTGGCCGCCAATCGTAGTGTTCGTCCAAGATAGGTGGGGCCTACTACCGTTTCGGAAAAAAATTGCTATCGCACCACCACATCGAAATACCGCGAGCCGTCACTGCGCGGAGGCGTGTTAGAAAATTAATAATCACTGTGAAATACGGTGCACATTATCAATGCGCAGTGTTACGCAGTGTTACGATGCCGCGGACGGATATCTCGCACGAGGTGAACGAGTTACGGTTAAACTCCGTACGGGTACCCGAGCTGGCGGCGGTGGTTTTGCGGACAACGGGAAACGTTATTTATCCGTGTACACAGATATCCGTACAATTTATTAGCGCTCGATGATCACGTGCGCGCGGGTACGGCGAGAACATCTCTGGTTTCCGCGCGTGCATCACGATCCCGGGTCAGACGTATCGCCGCGATTTCGGATCTACACGTTTTAAATTAAAACCGTCCGGAATAGATTTCGTTGACGGACAACGTTTCGGTATCAATTACACGATGATAGACAACACGTGTATTGGCTGCGGTCACGAGCACATTCTGCTGCTGCTGCTGCGATGGCGGTAGTGACGGTGACAACGATTCATGGACGTTTCCCCGTCCGTATTCTATTTATAATATCTAGTAAGAATAATAAAATTAATTTAAAAAAACACCATTATTACCAATGGTTTTTGCACTTATACCTAATAAATCAAAAGAGAGTTATGCTCGAGTTAGCTTGATTTTGGAAAAAAATTTAAGCCCGATTAGTATGATGACTGATTTTGAACAAGGTCTAATTGATGCATTTACTAATGTTTTTCCTGGTACACAAATGAGAAGCTGTTTTTTTCATTTTGGTCAATGTTTTTGGCAAAAAATACAAGACCTTCCGGAAATACGTCAAAAATATATGAGTGATGCAGACTTTGGCTTGAAAATAAAACAGCTAATGGCTTTAGCTTTTGTTCCAGTGCCACATGTAGTGGATAAATTTGATAAATTAATGTTTCAACAGTTTTTTGTAAACAATGAAGAGTTATTAATCCTTTTAATTGATTATTTTGAAGAGACTTGGATTGGGAGACCAACTCGAAGAAATATACGACGACCTCCAGTATTTGATTTGAAATTGTGGAACCAATACGATATAACACAAGCAGGTTTGCCAAAAACAAACAATTATATTGAAGGCTGGCATAGAGCATTCTTGTCTTTGTTAGGTGCGTTTCATCCTACTATATGGTGACTTATTGAGGTTCTTAAAAAAGAACAACATTTAACTGAAATAGAAATTAATCAATTTATTGCTGGACAGGAACCTCCAGCAAAAAAAAAAAAATATTGTGTCTACATATGATGAACATGATCTAGATGAGCACTTAATTGGAATCGCTCATAATTTAGAACTTACAACATAAAAATGTTTTATGGTAATTTTTTGTATTTTTTTTAATTAATTATACTACACATATTATTATATTTACATGATCTAGGTATAGATTGAATATTTCAGAACTAAAAAAACAGAACAATAAAATGCTTGTTTCGTGTTTTTTTAAATTAATTTTATTATTCTTACTAAATATTATAAATACAATATGGACGGGGAAATATCATATGGGGAAATGACAGACGGGGAAGCGACCAGATACCGTGACAACGGTTTATATCAGAAATGTCTACTGATGCATAATTATACGTATTTATTTTTATTTACGAAGTGTAACACTTCTGTTTTGACTAATAGAAAACAATAATAAACCAGCGAATTTGAAAATGTTGTATTCGATGCACCTATACATTGTTATCGATGTTGTACTCATAAGAGCGAACAGTTTTTTTACATATGATCATCATAAAAAAAATGATTGAATCAAAGGTCATCGCGAGCTGATCGTCTCGATAATATTATTCGAGACTAAAATGCGCACTATATATTTTCTATTAGTAAGTATAGTTTACATTTCATAATTCTAAATTATTTTGGTTTGTTTCATTGCTATTTTTAAATGCTTATTTAAATATCCATATTTATTCCATTGTTATCCCATGATATACGAGTACATAGGTATTCATGATTGAACCATGTTTTTAAAATAAATCGAGACAACAATATAATGTGATGCAAACACGTATCACATATTAAAATCAACTTTTAATCTACATGAAAATAATTTTACTTATCCTCATACGAATTTAATTAATTTAAATATTATTTACTTTAAAGTATGTTTAAAATTAATTAAAAAATATATTTTCACTTATTAGTATAGTTATGAATTCGCTGACATTACTGCAAGGTATCTACTTGACCTTTTTTTTTTTTTTAATCGAATTTCCGTCACGTACGGTGGCATTCAAGTATACCATATACGGCCGTACGTACTTGAAGTGTCCACCATATAGTGGCTACTGTAGTAATATATATATATATATATATATATATGAATTAAATCACACATACATATAATAAATATATATAGTTAATTAAAAAATATTTAAAATAGTAATAAGATAGTTGATTTCTTCAAATTAATTTTAAAAAAACTGCATTGAAATCTGTTTGGATTCGATCCGAATAATACGATCAAATAGGTTTAGTGAAAAAAATAGTTTTTGGTAATAATGACTGAATTAATTTTGTTACATTTCAATAAACTTATATCAGTTCATCTACATATTCCGATTTATTCTGATTTTTTATTTGAATTATTTGCGTGGAGATTGAATTTAAAGAAAATAATAATTGCTCAAGAGCAGAAAAAGAACTTGTTATAAACCATGGAAAAAAAATGAAACAATAGAAAATACGGACTAAGAAATCTCGTGTTATACGACCGTTATGTGTTTTAAATCTTCCTGTCAACGATCGGATTTAGTAAATTTCTTTCCAAATGTACGGATTATAATGTACGAGATACACAGATATTTATTTATTTGTTATGAAGGCAAGCGGCACGATATACAAACAACTACGAATTTAGCAACGAATGACTTGACCAAATCTTAAATTTATTAGGAAAATACGAATTAGAAAAAATCCAAGCACAAATCATATGAGATTAATACTCACTGCTGTATGTATTTACAAATCGAATACAGAGTATGTCTAAAAGTAATTAGAATAAGGTTCCCAAGTTAATTACCGATTAAACACTGAATACCAAAATTAAATAATTAGCACTAAATTAATCTTTACTTAAAGTAAGTTTATTTCATATCACTATTTTGTAGTATTAATATCACTACATCATAACATGTAATAAAGTGTAAAAACTCTATGTTTATAACACTAGTTTTTAAACGTATATAAAATTTACTCAGTGCACAGTTAATACTAACACGATTTTAGTTTTAAATATTTATGCGATATACGTTTAATTTTAATTAACTCATTACATGCAAATAAACGTCAATATAACACATCGTAAAATTAATTTGAATTTCTATTCGCGCTTGAACTTAATTATTTTGTTTTTAGACAATATTAAAATATGATGTAATATGTATGTATATTAAAATAATAATGTTCTATTAATAATCTAATAATACACCTACACTTGGGTGTATAACAATAATTTGTTTTTTTATACATTCTATTGAAAAACATTTAGATGTAACTACAAGCTATATCCTCAAATAACCGAATAAGTCACTATACATTTCGAGTAATTCAACTATGGATTATTATATTTAGAATAAAACTAGAAGATTCTGAACTTATTATTTATTGTTTTATTAAACAGTTTTTCTTTTTTTTAACATATATTATGAAAGATGAAACTTGTATAACACATGTATGTTAAAAAGAAAAACTGTTTTATTATTGTACTTAAGTTTTTCAAAACAATATATCAAGTGACAAATTATTATATTCTTACAAATGTAAGTGAATTATTAGAGAACAGAACATTATTAATGTTTTATTTTTTTATCCGATGGAGTCTTTAGTGAATTGATCGTCATCAAAATCGTTTTCCGATTAAAGATTATTAGCGATCCACACTTCTAACGATGTATTGTATTACGATGTAAGCTACATAATATACTACATTATGTATAAACATCACTGAAATAGTTCGTTTTTCACTTCATTAGTACAAAAAATAAAATAAAAAAAAAACACTTATATACGTAAATTGTATACGCTCTCGGCATTTTATCATTTTTCGCTCCCCGCGGGGAGTGGTATGAGTTGAACGGCAAGACGGATGTCACTCATTAAATGCGCGCAAGCCATAGGTTCGATTCACATCACAATGTTATGCACAAAGACTGGACGGGAAAAAAAATAATTAAAAAAGTTCTATCGCAAGTTCTGCAAAGTTTCATACAAAATAATACGCACAATATATGTATACCGGTTGGCGTGCTGATAAACAAAACGGCAAAGAGGGTGAACGAGTTCTCGGCGCTTAGTCCTCGGAAATACACATAATAATATGGCGTATGCCTATCTGCGAGCATCGCTCTTTTCTACAACACTTCTGGTCCTTACTAACCCTTAACTGACCTACGTTTTAACTCTTCGGCGCATATTCCCATGAAATTTATGTCTCCGCAACGTATGTGTGTGTGTGTATACCTTACTTACCCTAGCGGAGTGCGTTCTTCGTACGCTACTGATATGCAAATAATATAGATTTGACGAATGATTATTGCATAATTATCATTAACGTTATGATAATAATTATTATTACTACTACTGTAATCTGGTTACAAAAAGTTTAAGTTTGACAGTAGTAATTTAGTCTCATTTTTAAAAATATGCAAAGCTCCTACCTACACCCAGAGAAACGATTCTTTTTCAAGTCACGTGCAAACATTTTATGATAAACTTTTTGAAAATTGTTCACTTACTAATGTATGCATTAGTATACATATACATTATGTTAATATTATTGCAAAATATTATTTAGGTGCTCAATACAAAAGTATAGTATTTTTATTTCATCTCTTTTCCAAATAAAAAAAGAGACGCATAGGTACAATCTTCTCTCTCAAACATATGAATAATGAAATCATCTAAAAGTAAAGTATGGTAAGTTCTCACACGAAACATAGTGGATAAATGTGCCGGTACGTAAGTTCCGACACATAATTACTTTAGTACCTATATGAATAAAAATATTCATATATAATAGAATTTCCCAACTGGCGATTAAATTAAATACAATACTATCTTAACCATTCAATCAACAAAACAAATAGATAATTATTGTTATTATTATTTTATGTACCTACGTACAGTATTCAAGTTAATACTCTATAATCAGTAAAAAATTGAAATAGAAATTTTTTTTTTTTTCATAAACACTAAAACAAACAAATTTTAACAATACCAAGTTAACAACTGCAACATAAATTGTCATCCCTGAGTGGTAATAAAGTAAGAAGGAAATTTGTATTTGTTATCATTTTTGTTCGTGTAACAATTTTCATATATTGGATGTATTTTTTTTTTTTCATGTCAGGACTTACATATGCACGCCTATATGTGATTTTTATTACATATGCTGTATCAAATTTAGTAACTTACATTCACCCCTTGGGGCTTGATAGGGCATTCCCGACGATACCCAAATCCCCTGCTTATCACGTCGCCTTTATGTCACACTACTCCGAGTCCATGAAAAACTGTTAACCACGAGTTGTCGATATAAATATTTCAACATAATATAATAATATAGGTCAAAATATGTTCTGGATGACGCGAAACCTATAATACACATATTACCGTATTAATTAATCAAAAACAACTATTTGATATTTTGATTAATTTCTAATGCCAGCTGTACGCATTCACTGAGACAGTCTCGGCGAGACTCTCGACAAAAATTTAGGTCAGGCGAGGAAGCGTGAGTGCACACAGTACATTCCCGCCTCTCAGGCTTCGGGTTTCGGCTTCGACTACAGTGACTAGTTACTTTGGTTATTGGCTTATAAATATCATTTGCACCGGCTCCTAATCTGATCGAAACTTTTTTTTTTTACACAAATGACCTCTAAATGTAGCCATGAGCGAATCTTTTTTTTCTTTAATTCGGTTACTGAAAATTTTAGTTGTCCATTTAATCGAACCCATGCATCGTTGATTTGTTTCCTGTCTTTTTGGTACAAATGCATCGGGTCCCATATAACGGGTTCATTTTGGTATAACTCCAAAAACTTTAACGTAAATTCATTGGGCCAGTCAAACATGACGAAAAGCACAACAAAAAAAAAATTGACGAATATGCAAGAACGCACGAGTATGAACTAGGTGCTTTTGTGTTCGCATCTTGAATGGCCTCGTAACCTTTGACTCGGGCACAAAAAACCGCCTTCCGACCGAGCGCCGTCGAGGTGAGGCGAGGCAAGGTGACACAAGCACATCTAGTTCACCCTGGCGCTCGGCTGCTCTCGTGATATCTCGGTGAATATGTACTGCCGGCATACAGTTATGTTAAATTAAATATTCAGGTTTTTCTACCTCTTTTAAGTATTCTTTTTTCATCTGATACCGTTCTTCACTTCCACTTGAAGTTTCACTTCCACGAACCGAACCAGTTGTTTATTTATGGCTGTAAATAATATCGGTTAGCTTTACGAAAGGATTTTCATAAAAATACCACTTTACCTCCACGAAAAAAAAAAAAAAAGATTAATTTGTGTTTATAACTGCGCAGTATCCAGATATAAAACTGAAAATACACGTTTAATCCTCAAGAGCAGTGTCTCTCAACTGGAGGTACGCAAAATGATACGAAAGGGTTAAATCAGTGCCGTGGAGAGAAATCGAGGGCCCCAGGGACAAATTAATCCAGGCCCTTCTAACACAAGGTATTAAACTTGCCACTGATATCCAGTGTCTTCATTTAAAATGTTTATACCAAAGAGATACTGTAATCGCAGTCATGGTTATTCCACAGACTATATGAAAATAATTATTTATAGCCTATGGGTCTTTCTTGAAAATGTTATTTGTTTACGTCTTAGATCAATATTGTAGAATCGTTATAACTATACAGCATACGTTATAATTATTTGGGTAGGTTATTAGCACGATTCATGTTGATGATCCATAAAGAGCTCGACACCATGACCGAGACGGAGTGAACTTGGTCAGGCTCCAGGTCTTTTTTCAACCTACGGTCCCAGCTACCCCTCCCCTCTCATTAGACCTGAATTAGGGTTAGAGGTTAGGGTTAGCGTAATGGCCGAAAATATAAAAATGTATGTATTTAAAATAATAAATGATTTATAAAATATTCGATAACGAGCACTGTGTTTGAGAAAAAGGCTTATTCGTCATACACTATCATTAAAAATAAGATTCTAAATAAACTTTTGTGATTTCAGACAAGTTTACAAATCACTAAATCACCTGTGAAACCAGATTTCAAAAATTAGTTGTTACCAAACAACCTCAAAGATCACAATAAAATTAAATTGTATAATTTATATTATTTTTTATATACGTTCTATGGCATATACGAATTAAAATAAATAAATACAACATGACTATTTTCCATTAAAACTAATGCTATAATTTCTTATTATTCCTAAGTGAAAATAGACAAATAGACAATTGGGGTATGTTCGACAAATGAAAAAAGGATGAGAACCACTGCACTAGAAAATTAATACATTTTGTTGTAAAAATTTGTTTCTGGATATCATCAATTTAAAACGAAAAAGTAATCAATGTAGAACAAGTTTTACAAAAACTTAACAGTTAAATGCTACCGATTATATTCTGGTAATTGTAATATATATTATTAATATTTTACTGCTTAATATTCAGTGTTGAGATTATCTAGATAATAACTTCTAATATTTTATCCAATTTAAATTACACATACTACACTACATTTTGTTCGAGTAACCTATTATTTATCTATGATGAAAATACGTAAATGTAGATAAATTTGATATTAAAAGCAAACCATTTTATATCCGTAAATAATTTTGAAATTTATGAATTATTAATAATAAAACTATTCTTGGAACAGCTATTTACATATATATATTTAATTAATTTAAAGAATACAGTTCAAAGATAACAATGAAACAAAATATTTTGAACGTATTTCCATTTATTTAATTGAGTTTTATTTATTTGAGTTTTTTTTATTACAAAAAGGACTTAAAGTTACATTTATTTTTGAATAATTTAAATTTTTAAATTTTTTTCCGCGCATGCACGTCAAAAAGTAATTTTTGTGAACTGTACCACATTTAAGTTTCAAATTTTAATCCTCCTTTATTTTTATTTTTTTTTTTTTAAACAACTTTCACTTATAAAGTTTGGTCCTCTCTTAAAAATTGACCAGTTAAGAATGAGTAAAAGCTTCTTGTTTTATCAATTTGTAAAAATGTGTCGTATACCCACCAATGGACATGTCAAAAAAAATCCGCAGGCCGTTCGAAGCGTTTGTGAAAATGATCCATCTCCCAAGGGGGAGCATGTTCGAACAATACCACCGATCCGGTTATCCGTCTGACCTTTGGACGGAAGCCGAACTACAAACAACTTCGAGACGACCCGACGCGGTCAGTCCGGGTCCGTCTACGGGCCCAATACGTCACTGTACAGTGTATGTTGTGTCTCGTCGTGTGCACGGACACACGCAGTGGCGTAC
>NW_020271718.1:968715-984379 GCF_003268045.1 Sipha flava | reverse complement strand
CAAAAAAAAAAGAAAATTGTTTATTATTGATGACGTGTAATATATTCGTAGTTTCATTACTACGCTTTGAACTTAAAATATACAACTATACAAATATTATGATAATTAAATAATTATATTGATAGGTGTTTGAAAAGTTTTGTTAACTATGCTGTTTTTATATTCCAATAGTTATTAATTTACTGTAATGTAAAAGTAAACTGTAAATTGGTAAAAATGTTGTATAAAATAATATATATTTATAGCAGTTATTTATTTTATTTATCTGTGCAGCGAAAAAAAAAAAAGATAACGATTATTTTTGTTAACCTCCCCCCCAGAGCAAGATTGAATGTACGCCACGGGACACACGTACCGCGTTTGTGCATCCGAGTGGTTTTCCTGGGCGGTGAACCATAATTGTATTTAGTTGGTTCTATCACATAGTGTTGATGTTCCGCGACTTTATCTGACCGAGTCAACCGAAGCGATACGTACGGAGTCGTCACGTCGAACAACCGTCAATGGCGCGAGTAGATTCCGCCGCCGCCACAGCCGCGGTATTATTGTACGCAAGGCCGTAACTGGAAAAAATTAGGGGGGGGGGTCTAACATTATTATTTAATACAATTTATAGTTAATAAACTATATTCACCGCTAAAATGTTTCTACTTTTGAAAATTTCGGGGGGGTCCGGACCCCTGGGCCCCCCCCCCAGTTATGGCCTTGATTGTACGTGAAATTATTACATTATTATTCGATATTAATTATTTGTTATCAATTTTATACATTTCTATCAAATATATATTATTATACAACCATCATTACGCCCATTATTATTGTCGATTATCATCCGACTCCATAAATTTAGACACGTAAGTTGCTCGATCGCCTACGGGCCAATTGCCAGTCAATAGCCCGTGGCACAACAGGTATTGTGTGTGTATGTTCTCGGTTAGTTCACAAGTATATAAGATTTTCACGATTTGCGCAAGCAGTTCCCGCGGCATCATCGGTTATAAACTGAAAAAAAAAAATAAAGATTTTCACTGTAAAAAGTGCCTATTATTTGCGATTATTATTGTGTATAGGTAATTAATATTTTAAACAATTAGTAGGCGTACTAATTTGTTTTACGAATAATTATATGAATTTTATTTCAGGAATTAATAAAATAATACACATTTATTTATAATGTTATAATATTTTTAAGATTATGTTTTAAAGGCTTAACATCATGAATTCTGGATGTAATACTTTGATTCAATAGGTAATATCTTGGAAGTTGACTAAATTATTTTATTTAAACGCAAATAATCATATTCAACTATAAATAATAATAATATGAATATTTTGTTATAAATATGAAAAAAAAAAGTTATCTATTTCATTATCTAAATAGTAACGTTTTATTATAATCGTTATCTGGATAAACGTAATATTTATTATCTTTATCTGTAACTAGATAATTTTTTTTGTTATCTGGACTCAACACTTTTATTATCACTTTAATATAGTTGGTTGTTTACATGAAATTATATATTTATACCTCATAATCAATACAATTATAAATTATAATTTATTTTAATTTTCAATAATTATTTAAAAATTAAGAAAATTAAACACATGAATTGCAATAAAGTGAACAGTTGCCACTATACTAATAATAGTTTTGACCAAATCATGACCCTGTCTAATATAAGAACAAATTAGGTAAAGAATGTATTATTCTCATTAATCGTCATTTTTGGGGTCCGAGTACTAATAGGTTTGAATAATTTTGCAGGGTATTATAATATAATTAAATATATACAAAACATTAAAACATTAAGTCGATTCCCCTTTATTAAACGATTAAAACTTTATCAATAAATAATTTGAAATACTTTAAAGTTTATTTTAATCCTCAGATTTTCTAAGAGCAACACCATTGTATTGCTTACATTTTCACAAAGTAAGACATTAACTATAGATAAATGAATACTTAAATGATTATTAAATGTATCATTTTCACGAATTACGAGTATAATATCAAATACACAATGTTTTAATTTTAATAATGTATACTTTTTATTCTTTTTCGACTCTTTTTCTCAGCCATAAAATTATACTAAAATTAAATTAGATAAATTATGGCTATAATAAAATAAAATTATGTAATATAACAAAAAAATTTTGCAAAATCTAACTACCTTTTGATCTTTGAAATCGATAGTCTTTGAAATTAATGTCCCTCTTTGTACCTTTCTTCCTTGACCTAAATTTCTAACAAAACTCCCCAGTTAGACCACTCCACTTTTATTATACCTGGATGAAGAGGTGTATTGTGACTTATCACAATTTTCCATTTAATACAATATAAGACTTAACTGGTCATACTATGATAGTATTACTACGTCTTTTCCTGCACAAAGACAACGAGATAAAGTTTCAGAGAACGAGTGACTCTTATTCCAAATGGTATAGTATTAGATTTTAGTTTTAAATAAACACCTAATATTAAAAATTTTTTTTTTAATAAACACTATACATTTAATATTTTTTACGAGTATTTTTATCTCACTACAGTATTATATAAATATGTAAAATTTCTTTAAAAATTCCTTGAATAAATGTGAATTATATTGATACAAGTCGAATAATAATAGTGAAAACTCTTGCATATGCTTAATACAAAATAATAATAAAAATAACCAGGTACTTTGAAAAGTAAACAATAATTGTAATAATATTTTAAATGTTTATAAATAGTCGACAATTAATATATTGTGTTTCTATAAAACTGGGCTTACACCAAACGCGAATACTTTGCTGTAATGTAACTGTAATATTCTCGCAAACACAAACGTTCATACAGCGCGAAAAAATGTATGCTTTATATTTAAATATATTTTGTTTTTCCTCATTTTGTATTACATATCACTTGTAATAAGTTCAATCACATTACCTCAATATATAATAAAAATATAATAAATAATAGAATATATATAATATAAAAATAAAATATAAATACCTCAATTACAAATTAATTTATTGCTGCGTTTATTTTTATACACAATAAATGTCTACTTAAAAAAAAAAAAAAAATTAAAAACCATAAACGATGCTAATTATGGGAGATTCCTGTTTTACAAAGTAGAATGATTTATTATGGACTCAATTACCAACTGATTTTACTCTTCAGAACATGGACCATTTTTAAAACTTTTGTCGTATGTCTTCAGAAGACTTTGAATTAATTTAATTGGTCATAAAATGTTTAAACAGTATACACATAACAGAAATAAAATACCAGTAAAAGAGCGATCATCAGTCACATTAAGATATTTGGCTACTGCAAATTTTTATACATATTTCTGAACGCAGCTCACACTTTTATTTTATTTGATTATTAAAATAATAAACTAATAACAACTGTATCAATGACTAAAATGCTAATCAAAAATATTATTTGGGTATATGGAGTTGAAATTAGTATAAAAACAAGATTAGGTTATTATTTAAAATTGTTAAGACATTATTACAAATAAACATTGGTTATTTTTCTGACAAATCGCACATTTGTCAAAATTTTCATTTTATTAGTCTGATACCTACTACTCAAAAATGGATCTGAACTTAACAAAAGTATTTTTAAAACATCATTATTACAAAACTCTCGAGAAAATTGTATTGAAAAGTTTGGTATATACAATTTAAAGTATTTATTTCTTGTATCATCAGCTTCCTTAGATAATTTACCTATAGGTTAGGTATTTCATGTAACTGTATCGCATTGGATTAAAATGTTGTATGATGTGGGTAAAATTGGATGTCAACCATATAATGCCACATAAAGTTTTGATGTAACTGTGGTATAGTCATCATGTTTTTCCACGTTTATCCTATGATCACTAGGTACTACTTCTAATATAATTTAAAATTGTTGAATAAGGTTTATATCTATTTTAGTAATACGTGAATATGTATCTGGATCGATAAAAAAATCTTAATGTATTTCCATCGTTCATGTTACAAATTAGTTTGTACGTGAAATGAAAAAATATGTTCAAATAATCTAATTCTCTTATGAAGAATTGATAACCCAAATTTGAAAGAATCATTATTTATTTCATTTTTACTTTTTAAATCATTAAAAAGATTTTAAAATTTCTCCACATATGTAAAACTTAATAGTGGAAAATATACTTGTTACAACATTGCGCAAACTTTTGCATCAACCATGAAAGATAGTTAGTATATAGTAGTTAGTAATATATGTTTAATATGAAGTAAACCCCTACTAGTAGTTGATATCGGTTTTCTTTAAACGACTTAATGTTTTATATAAACTGAATTTCTTAATTTGTTATAACATATCTTTTTTTTCATATAAAAAACGAATGCGTATTCATCTATCATATCTTATAGATGAAGGAAATAGGTTCTGCCATACAATTTTTCTTCTGGTCATCAATATTACACATTAATCTTAAGGGTAAAAGAGAACTTTAGAAAATATTTGCATCACTATTCTCGTTAAACTGAAATATCTGTTTGAACTGTACCTGTTAAGAATGTGTCATATTTTTAGGTCACATATCATCACAGTATTTAAGTATAACCAAATTGTGTGAATTGGAAGAAAATTGCTCTTTACATATCTAATATTTAATGTATATATTATGCATTAAAACAAATATTTTTGCTCGCCAGAACCTGACACCTAAAAATACAATAATAATATTAATTAATTTATAAAATCGTGTAAATATTTTACAAAACAAAAATAAATGACATGTTAAATTAAAATTGGAAAAAACCATACTATATTTAACCAACTTTTCTATCATATACATCATCTTATCGTAAACATAACATATCTACCCATCTACTACCCAAAACATAATGTTATTTAACATAATGTTAAATCATTATCAAATACTAAATATTACGTTGTATACCATAAATGAAACAACGAAATGTAAAAACAAGCAATATTGAAGTTGTAACACACTATTTAGAACTATCAGAACAATATTAAAATATTCTTTTTATCTCGTTGTACATCTAAAACTTAAAAAAAATTAGTGTTTTCATGATTTTAAACAATTTTTTTCCTAATTTTAACCAACTTTTTTTAGAAGTATTTCCCTGCCAACGTTGCAAAACGTTTTACATGTTTGACGTGTACTCAGCTCAAAATGATAAATTAAAATTCCTCAACAAACTCATAAAAAAACTTCTCTACAGTAACGTTTTTGTATCAAAACAATAATGATCCACCAAAAACATTAGTACAAAATTAATATAAGTAAGAATATTCATTAACCTAACCGAACCCTAATCATGGGAAACATTTAGAAATTGAGAATATTAAATTTGAAAAAATACACAGTTTTAAATATTTGGGTATTACAATAAATAGCAAAAATAATAATCATGAAGAAATTAAAATAAGAAAAACTATCGCGAATAAATGCTATTGCGGATTAATACACAATGTAATATATAATGTGTAAGTATCTTTCAAATCAAAACGGGCATCAAATCGAAAATTACACTATACAAGGTAGTTATCAGACCAGTTATTTTGTATGCACGCGAAACACGGCCAACAACCAAAGGAGATAAAACAACAACCTTCAAAAAAAAAATATATGGGACAAAAATAAAAAATATAATAAAACAATATGAAATAAGAAGCAATAAAGAATTATAACAGTTATATTAAGGACCAGACATAGTAAAAATATTACAATATAGAATAATAGGCTGTCCACGTTTGGAAGTCTAATGAAGCGGAACTAAAATTGAAACCCCATGGGAAAGAACTATCAGGCAGGGCAAAACAAAGGTGGTTAGACGAAGTACGAAAAAAAGTAAAAAAGAATATAACAGAAATTGAAATTCGAGATGGATAAATGGTAGCACAGGTTAAAGAAAAGTGGAAGCAAGTTTTTATTGCGATAATGGGCCTCAATGGCCTTTAAAAACCGAAAAAAGAAGGAAGTGAACACATTTTTTTAAAACCTTTATTGTTACTACAAACTGTCCATAGGACTATTGGAGTCAGCTTTCCTCTAATTTGTCTCCATTTCAGACACTTGATACCCAAAACAGGAGTCCAAAAACAATCCTAGGTGTACGATTTATTATTACTACGTATTACTCGTATTATTACAATATTCATATTGAAAACGTTAAATTTAAATGAAAATTTCATTTTTGATTACAGTAGGGGGCTCATGAAAATTCTGATTTCATTACAAATAAACCGCATCAGCGGTGAATCATTACAAAGGCCTTTAATTTTTAGCGCAAACAATCTTTATTTTTATTTGTAATCGTTTAATAAAATCGGAGTGAAAATAAAAATTCAATTAACGCGTAGTTAAATAAAGAAGGGGCCCGAGAAAATACTCCCAAATATTAAATTTTAAAACAGTAACTAGGAAAACGTAATTTTAAAACGGTAACCAGTTTTTAATTAAAATTCGTTCAACTTTGACTTGAAACTAGCAATCAAGCAAAAAAATAATATCGAACGAGATCATCAGAGATGTTCGTTGATCGATTATTTCGGACGAGAAATAAGATAAGATAGTGACGATAGAACTGTGCAGTAGTGGTCGAACGAATGAGTACTTAAAATAAGGATGTAATAAGGATGAGACAACGTAAATGAATAACATAACTTCCTCAACAGTGGAAGCAGTGACTCACCGGCAAGATTGGGAATAACCCAGAAAGTATTTGGAAATAATTAACGTTTTCTGTATTAATTCTGTACATTTTATTGTTCAGGTTATACAATTCGTAAATTCTAACCCATTACCCCTATCAACCGCACCTTAATTCAGGCATAAGTGAAAAAATGAATGTCAGAAAAACGCGAGTCCAACGCTAATCGTGTTAGCCGATCAACAAGGCGTGAGAGAAACCATTGACGAACGCAGAAAAATGTTCGGGAGGGGGAGATAGTTGAAAATATGTAGAATGTAAAATGTTTATAAATAGCATGCTTTATTACGCATTGTATAATATTAGACTTGCTATTCGTCCCGGTCGCACATTCTGTTTGTCCCGGTTAATTGAAGCGGAGAGAAAATAACATTTAATATTGTATTGTATAACAATAAAACGTAGAATAATATTGCGCATTATATCATTATATTAAGGATATCTTATCGGCATGGTTGTATACAACTGTAATGTATTAGCTAATAAATATTTAAATTACAAAATGATACACTCGTTCTTGTTTCTATATGAACGTAACATCAGGGGAAAAAAAAGTCATTCGATATGATTTCAAAATCTGGAAACCCCGTGTAATACACGTATTTATATGTTTTACTCGAGCAAATCTCGTGAAAAACTTTGAAATAACCGTTAAATCGGTTATTGCATTCCGATATCTCAGGGCGGGGTTGCAGGGAATTGAACCCCTGAAATCCTTGCGACGGCCCTTAGAGGCCGAACGTCGGGGACCGAGGCAACAATAATAATAATAACGATTGTTGTTATTTGTTTACGATGGTAATCGTGTGGTCGTAACTCGGTAACGGCGCAACGCGACCTTGCGCCTTATCGCGATAACGGTACGCGACGTAGCCGATTCGCACTTGCGGAAATCACAGCGAACCGTCGGTGTGGCGGGAGGGGCACGCGGGACGGCGGCAGCTGCGCGACATCAGCCATGGCTAACCTACGGCCGAGCCTATAAAAAAAAATATACACACATATACCAATCTATGCTACGCAGTATCAATTTCGGTGTGTTCACTTCGTCGGTGTTGTTATCACGACCAAGGCTTGTTTTTACCGTCGTCGTCGTGTACTGTATTGCGTTTCGCGTCCCGTTCCGTCTGCTTTGTCGCGCAACCAACGCCGTAGTGCGCCGTGCTCGTTTATACTCGGGATGTAACGATCGTCCTGCCCGTCGACATGCGGATCATCGATTAACAGTCGTGTCGTTGTTTTGTACGAGCCCGACGATCACGGACCGTTGTCCGGCGCCGTATGGTTACCGCAAATATTTCATCGTAAGAGCCTGACCTCGACGAGACACCACCACCCCATATTTATTCACAACACTTCCGTGCCGATCATTGCGTACGACAATTGAAAAATTCACACATTTTCTTACGCGCGATATCGTATCACTCGAACGCCTACAGCGTTTGTTTACGTTTTGTTGGCTGCCGTTGGAACCGACCGTATGAACTTCGTGTAGTGATATTCAGAGGGAAAATCGTTTTTCGTGCTGCAAACTTAAGCATTTTGTCATACTCTCCCCGTTCAAACGTTAACGGTAATTAGTAACACGGTTAAAATGGTTGGTATTTTAAATTTTGCCGATAATACATATCGAAATTTTAAAAACATTGAAGATAATTTAATCGAAAAATGTAAAATTAAAAACAAATACCATAATATAGAGGATTATAAACCACAACACGCTTTTTAATTCCGTACTACACACAATTTTAGTCCCTGGTGATATTCATTTGTCATACGAAATGCTAATAGTACGGTTCGATCGACGAATACTTATATTTATCGATTTGTTATGATTTTCAGGCTACAAGATAATCGTCAAAAACAGTTTTAATGGATCCATCAGTTTTAACAACGTTGAAAATTTTATTAATAGGACAAAGTGGAGTAGGGAAATCATGGTATGTCACGTTCGATAATCATTCGTAAACCTTAAGAATTTTTGAAAGTTAAACTTCAGTTAACTATCATAATTCGAAACAAAACTTTACCTATTTAATTTTATAAATATATAGTGAATTACATAAGTTACAAATACTTCAAGATAATGTTCATTTACTAAATCCTTCTTCATATTTATCAAATCGATAAATGTTATTTGATATGAATTTTAAATTAAAAGCAATTATTATATTAACAATCATACTTACTTTTTGCAACAATTACAAATATTGTTTTTAAACAAATATATGACGAATAAATAAACTATTAAACTTTTCAGGACTTTGTCTTCTTGTGTGATTTTTAGATCCTTGAACATTTTTTCCAACTAAATATAAATATATTTATACAAATTATGTACATTATTATAATATGTCGCAAATATTATCTAAATTAATGTAATGTCTATATGTTTTCAGTCTATTATACAGATTTACAGATGATACTTTCAATGTTGATAATGCAGTTACTATTGGTGTTGATTTTAAAATGAGAAAAATAACAGTGGATAACAATAACATTAAGTTAGCATTATGGGTAAGTAATAAAAATATTTTCTAACTTTTAAGTAAGTTATTTACATAAAATATTTATTTTAGGATACTGCTGGACAAGAAAGATTCCGTACCTTAACTCCAAATTATTACCGTGATGGTCAAGGTGCTGTACTTGTTTATGATGTATCAAACCGTGATTCTTTTACATGTCTAGAAACATGGATTAATGAACTTAATATGTATTCTACTAAACCTAATATCATTAAAATGGTTGTTGGAAATAAAATTGATCAGGTTAGGATTTATATTGCTATGAATAAACTTAATAGTTATTAAACTTAAATGCTTAAATTATTTATGCACCTACAAGAGATTTAAGTTTTCACTTTTTCATTTAAAAATAATTATATACACAGAAATTTTATTTTGAAATCTAAAACATTATGATTTAGTTTTTTTGAATATCTCAATTAATAACAAAATAAAATTACAATATTATTATTTTTATCTTAGGAAAGGCGAGTTAGCCGAGAAGAAGGTATTGCTTTTGCTCGTCGTCATCAAACATTATTTATTGAAACTAGTGCTAAAACTAAAGAAGGTGTTCATATGGCTTTTGAAGAATTAGTGAGAAAAGTAAGTTAATTGATTTTAGAGAATATGGCATCAATTTTTGTTTACCTTATCTCTTACTAAAAAAATTTAATAAAATCTCTTACATGCAAATCAGTTATTATTAGAACCCAGATTTTAATGCCCTAAACAATACTATAAAATACGATTATGACCTTAACAATTTTATTAATGATGTAAAAAAATGTATTAAAAATGTATTAAAAATTTTTCATTTTATTTGATCAATGCTTTCCACACACGTAGTCCGTATTATTGTTATCTTCATTGACTATTATACCATAATTTAATGACTATAACGATAATATTAGACGATAAAGTGTAGTTGTCAATAAGTTGATTAAAGAAAAATATTGAATATTTGAAATTATTTTAATTTTTTCCAAAAATGCTGCATTTTTTAGAAATATAAAAATAATGTCCTTAAAAGTAGCAGAAATAACAAAAATGCATTTAAGAAGTAAATATGACAAAAAATTACTATCTACAGCCATGGTATAAGCACAAAATAGCCCGTTTAAACCTCACCTCATTATTTAAAACATTTGATATTGATTAATTGTATCAACTAAATATTTATACTTTATATTTATTATTACCAAAATATATGGCTTAAGAACTAAAAACCATAGTTATATTATAAATACATGTTTCATATTTAAATGTAAGAAAATCATTTTATGAAATTAAATAAAAACGTTTTAATAGATCATTCATTTTTTAAGACATTTATTGGAAGCTGTATTATTATTTATTATATAGCTTTTAACTGTCCACATTTATTTAAAAAAAAATTAAGGTTCCTTTTGAAATGCTGCTTTATTTTTTTTTATTTTTCTATAACTATGGCTTGATCCAGTGTTTATTTTAGACCTTCTATGTCAGGGAAGTATGTAATATGTAGAATACAAAGGAGTTAATAATTATTACATAAATACATTTTTTTTTTTTTTTTGGAGTATACATTATTCTTTGGATGAGTAATACCCTCTGGTCATCTGCTGAAATAAACACTGGCTTGATCATCTACCAATTGTATTACTAAAATCCATCTCTATACTAATATATTATGCTTTGTGTCTTACTAATTGCTAATGGGATATGGATGACAAATCTTGATTGAACATTCTCAAAAGAAAATATTTATATTTTTAATCGATTGTAATTATATTGCAAACAGATAATAAATACTCCAAGCTTATGGGAGAAACCTGAAGATGTCAATGTTGTTCGATGTAATAATGAAAATTCAGCACCAGAGCAATCATATTGTAGTTGTTAGCAATTTTAAATTGTTAAAATATTCTAAAAGTGTGATTTCTTGTAAACACTTTTTGTATATGATTATATCATTGTATGTACATAACTAATGATATAACTCACAATTAATTCATGTAAACGTTAATATTTTAATATTTTTTTTTTTTTTATTGCACATAAATAATTTTATGGTTATTTTATTACATTTTTTTAGGAAATATTTTATTCCTAAAAGCTTTTATTTATAAACTAAGATTTTAATACTGTCCATAAAAATTACAACTAAGAAATAATTAACGTGACAATGATTTTGTAAAAGAATATATATTATTTAAATTAATTGAAAAATGAAAATGTACATTACAATGATTATTTTAAGTTTCCATTAAAATATAAATTTGATTGAATAGACACTTATAATGTGTGTTATAGACAAGTTTATGTTTGTATTATGTTACCAAGTTACTATGCATGTGATAATACTAGATTTATTATATTTTTTTTTTCTCAATTTTTGTTTTTTTGTTTTTCATCCTTTTATTTTCTAGATTTTAATAGTATATTTAAACAATTTTTTTATATGACTGGAATGTACTTACTATGATTTCTAAATTTTCTGATGTCTTTTTTCTAAGTATCAATTATTCAATGGATAACGAGTATGGGGTAAATATATTTTTTTTTTCTAGTTTATCACATATTTTATTAAAAATAATATTTTTCAAAAATGCATCAAGTAACTGTTGATTAAAAACATAAAAACAATATCATGAAAAAATTAACAACATTTGGTTAGGTAAGTAATAATGCTGAATAATATTGAAGTAATAATAAAGTTAATTAAGATATTATGGAAGTACTTTTTTAAATATTTTTTCATATACAAATATGATTTAATATGAATATTTATAAAAAAAAAATAGGTAAAATAATAAGATAATTTATATAATTGCTACAAACATTGATTAAATACATACATTTAATCAATGCTACTAATTTTTAAAAAAAATTAATGAAATTCTTGAAAATAATTAGTTATACTGTATTATGTAACATTCAATTTTTCATCATTGTTAACAAGTTTATTTGTATTAATTGCTAATCATCTGACGGTCATCAATAAATCAGCTGTTAAGTTGGGTAGTAAGAAAACGTTTTACAACATTGATGATTGCCTAAAATATTCTTATCCGAACTTTCTGAAGAATCATCAAGTCCAGTGGCAGCTCGTGGGATTCACCTAAGGTGGTTCACAAAAAATGTATTCACTTATGTAAGATGGTAAAAATATTATTGTTATAGGTGCATACCAAAATAATGTACCTATTAACCTATCTAAATTAATTTTTTTAAGCTTTTTACCACATTAAAATATAAATAAATTAGAAAAAATAACTAATTAGTTATTATTAACTTATCGTGTATAAATATAAACACAATATCTAAGTAATTATAATTTATTTTTAAAGCTGTAAAATTACTAACAAAGTAAAATTAATATTATATAAAATTAATCAGTTACATGTTTAAAAACTAAATCTATACATATGTCTTTTTTTTTGTGTAAACACTTTAATAACTTCTTCGTTAAAATTAGACAATTCATTTATCATACTTTTTTCAATAGACAACATAGCTAATGGATTTAGTCTTTCTTCTACCATTGTACTTCTAAGAAATGTTTTAATTATTTTTAGAGTTGAGAATGACCTCTCTGCTTCTGCTGATGTCATTGGAATTGTTGCAATTATTAATATAAGTTTGTATGATTCTGAAAACACTGACTGCAAATTGTTGTCAATAATAAATTTACTATCCCTGACATGTCACGAAAATCGATTCGCCTATGTAGGTATTAATTTTAATTCAGTTTCATGTTTATTATTATCAAACATAGGATAAGCTTCAATTGTTTTGTTGAAATATTGTTGTGGGAAATGTTTTTCGTATGAAGGAAAATTCAAGAATATAAATAAATAAGAAGCAAAGAAATGATCTTTGTACTCAAACCGGTCCTGAAAGCTATTAATAAAAACAACACATAATTCCTTTGAAGCTGCATTCCTTGAAACATTTGTGTCGTTTGATCTTTTCCTTTTGGACGTTAAAACTTCATCAGACACTTCATTTGAAAAATCATCATTTAAATTATTTCTTTAATTTTGAATATTTTCGTTAAATGTATTTATTGCGCCATCAACTTGAATTGGGTCAACAGTTCGTTTTTGTAATTGATTGTATAAAATGTCAACGTGTGGCATTAAACGATGAAATATATTCAACCAAAATATAAATGTATTATTATTTAGCAATCGACGTAATGCTCCTGCTTGATTAATTGCAATGTTTTGGTTGAAAGTATTTTCAATCTCTTCGAAACATTCTGCAATTGATTCAAGATTTACATAAATAGTGATAATTATACAGCTTTTTAAGTTCCACCTAGTATTTGAAGAGCGTGGAATTCTGTGGTTAACGATTTTATCCAAAGTAGCCACTCATCAGCGGTCTAAAGATAAACGAAGTCGTTCGTGGTCTTCAGTCAAACCACCTAGGTTTAGACCACCCTTACCTACTCCTCGTTATGGTAGGAAACAATTACTTCTAGCCTCTAAAGCAGTGTTTCCCAACTGGTGTTCCGCGGAACCTAAGGGTTCCGTCAGAAATTTAGGAAAATATTATATAGCAATATTTTGATTTGAATTATGATTCGAACATAGAATAGCTCCTCTTCACGTTAGGAAATTTCCTTATATTTTGATAAAATAATCACCATAATGTTAATAATGCCATAACAATATTGTTGGTTGTCGACCAGTATATATTTACATATAATAATACCTACCAGGTATTTATTTATATTGTCTGCGGTCATTAACGAGCAGTGGGTCTCGTACTCTCGTTACTACAAAATACTTAATTTTGGTTGTTAGTTTTAATTAGTGAAAGGCATAATCGAATGATTTCAGTAATCCAAATATTAGTAATCGAGTAATTTATATAATCAAGAAATATCTCGAAACAGTGGCGTATACAAGGGAGGTGTTTGGTAGATATGACACCCCCTTTGAGTCGTATCATATATTACATTATTATAGGAATATAGGTAAATCGATAATACAATATGAAATATAAAATAATACACAATACTAATTACATATATACAGGTTAACATTATTGCGATTGCGACAATACGTGACGAAAATTATTCGTTTACGTTTTCGTGCAACACAAAACGTTTAATAATAATAGGTATTGTAGCATCGAACACAGATATTCGAATAATTTATGGTAAAGCTATCCGAATTCGAATATACATTACATCTATATTACAAACATTATGTATACGTATTAATTAATTAAAATAAAAGTTTTAGTTCGTACGTATTATATATAATATTTAATAAAAATTAATAATAATTAATAATTTAACACCCCCCTTCAGAAAATCCTAGCTACGCCACTGTCTCGAAATAATCATTCAAAATGTTCAATTAAAATATTAATATTATTATAATAATATATATAATAATATATTAATATTATTAATATTATTATTAATATTAATAATATTCGAGATACGAGATACTGTCATAATCGGGAGGTCAATCGATCAAAATAATGGAAATGTTTTGAACAAAATATTAAATAATATCTAATGATGAGAAATATTAAATTAGTAAAATTAGTTATCAAGAAAACCGCTCTAAAAAAAATTTTTAAATAAAGCCTATTGGGTTTTACAATTAATAAGAAATACATATTATTTGTTAGTTCTTAGTTGTTACTACATTACTACAGTAAATTGTTAGTTATTACTTATTTGATTACGTACCTAGAGTATATTAGAAAACCTTCGATGCGATTACTAATTGTTTACACAATATACACAAACATTATAGATTATTAAAATAAAATGTGGACGAAATTTTTAATCGAAATCATAGATAAAACACAAAATAAAATAACAACGGATGGTAACCTAGTGATTCGATGGTTACATAAATAATATTATATATAATATTATATAATATGGGTAATAATATTACCCACGCATACATTATTTTGAATAATATTGATATAATATTATTTATAAAAGTTCTGAGCGATTTTTGTTGTTTTATGATTGAGTGATTATAGATTCATAGTCATAAACATACCGAAATACGCAACGAATAAGGCAGTAACTCGAAAATTTTTTTATGAAATACGGGCGCTCCTACATTAGGACAACAATAGTATTGCTTACGTCAGATCATTAATAAAAGATTCGATGATAATACATACAAAAAATTAGGATAATATTTTTCTCAAAGTAACTATGTTACTTTTTTTTTATCAATTTACTTTATTTACAATCTTGATCATATTATAACTAAGTGTATAAAAAAAAGGAGCATTGAATGTATTAATTCATATAAATGCTGAAAACCAAATGCAATTAGCGTGTATCTAATGTCAACATTTAACTTAATATAATGTCCTAGGATATATGACCCAAATATAAAAAATTAATAACAATTGGGTACTTAATCATACATTAATACGAAATTGTTTCTAAACGACATTTCAACACTTTCTATTCAACCAGA
>NW_020271718.1:905479-963715 GCF_003268045.1 Sipha flava | reverse complement strand
TCTGGTTGAATAGAAAGTGTTGAAATGTCGTTTAGAAACAATTTCGTGTGATAAAAAATTAGTCTTCCTAAGCAAAATTAGACGATTTTAATAATAATATTATTAAATCTATATATATATATATAAATCGATGTACATTTTGAATAAATTTTATAGCTCAAGATCCACGGAACCGATTTCGATAAAAATTTTAGGGCATATTAAGATTGATATGTAGATGGTTTCTGTGAAGTTTGTACGCTGTGCGATATGTGGTTCCGGAGTTATGGCCTCTTAAGTGTACAATATTAATCACGCACGCACGTCATATGTGAAATTTTTTTTTTAGTGATATTATATTGATGTATGCTACATCGTTGGTTGCGCTCTGAACGTACGAACTTAGATATGAAAGAAAATTCCTCTATTATCGACAAATAACGATCTCAGAGAGATTTTAGTTTGCGACTAATTTGTTGACGTCATATGTGAAAATTTTTTTTTATCCATCACATATTCACAAATGCTACATCGTTGGATGCGCTCTGAACGTACGAACGTAGATATGAAAGAAAATTACACTACTGTCGATAAATAACGATTTCAGAGAGATTTTAGTTTGCGACTTATTTGTTGACGTCATATATGTATTATATTAGTTTGTTGCTAGGGGATCGAAAAAAGAAAGAAGGTAAATAATTGTTTATGCAATAATTACGAAACATGGCGGACGCTCGGTATCTTATTATGATTACTATTCATATTATTATTATTTAAATGAGATATCGAGTTTGTTCGCGCATATTAAAGCGTGTACACACGAGCACGCCGATCATGCAATGCAACGTTCCACGCGCGGCGCAGTAGAGGTAGGTCGGTCGCGACTGACCGAATCAAAATTAACGAATCATTTAAATGACCGAATCGCGACCGAATGATTTACCAAAAAGTATTCGGTCTTTCGGTCTTTCGGTCAAATCGATCTTTAGGTCGTTTGACAGTTTTATATGAAACTTTTCTTTCAGATGGAATCGGATCGGATCGATTCGAATGGAATTTATTTTTTAACACACTGTTAAGTACGTTGGTCACACTTACGAGTTACGACATTTTCACTTACAACTTGCAGTATAATATTTATAGCATTTATAGTATATTATACAACCAGCAATGCTGTCATACTGATATTATTATCACGTATTACGTATTTACATATTATTATTTATTAATATTATAATATTATGTCTACCTCACGACTCACAAGTCACGAGATAGATTCAAATCGCCCATCACTAAAAATTGTTTTATTGATCATTGATCCATGTTTAGGTAATCAGTTATCAGTTATCACTAATTATTCACTATTTTACTAATCACTAATCAGTAATGAGTAATGATAATCAATACTATATAATTTGTTAAGTATTTATAATTTATTATTTCGTGACTCATGTTTTACTGTGTTACTTCTTACTAGTTACTAATTTAGTATAGGTTCCTACGTTATTATATTGTATTTTATATATTATAAGGCTGTTAAATGTTAATTAATTGTTAATATTGTTAGTTACACTTATAACCACAGAGGAAAGAGCTAAGGATGCATGCCGACGAAATGACAAATACCATTTTGTATTTAATATGCATTCCGAACCATGCATATAGGCGGAGATTGGGGGGGTGCTTGGGGGGCTTAGCCCCCCCAAACAGATCGAAAGCCCCCCCAAATGTCTAAACATTTTTCATAGTATAAATTACTATAAAATATTAAAATAGGTATTTATTTTACAACAATTGCCAAAATATTTTTTTCTCTTGAAATATTGTTCAATGTCAATATAATAATAATTATTTATTATACCATAATTATATTAATACCTAATCGTCATCAGTGCGCGTCGGCTAACCGTCGCGACGGATTGTTATCGCATTATCGCAATGACAAAAATAGAAATTTCCAACAGTCAGACTTTGATAAACATTATTAATGTTCCGATTGGCCCAAACTCCGATTGCCGTGATGACCGTTTCGTTTTTCGTGTAGCGTCACTAGCGTTGTTTACTGTACAGTTACAAATACAGTACACAGAATTTACACAAAGTAACGTACAGACAACTGAAGATTTCTATAGAATAAATGCTTACTATGTAATTCTTGACACACTAGTTACAAAGTTAAAAGAAAGATTTTCGAATGATAGTTTACAAATGGGCGTATCTGTTGATAATTTTTTTTCAACTAAAATTTGAAGAAAGTCAATTTTTTATAGATCATTATCAAGTAAATCTTCAGTTTTTAGTTTTATTATAAAAGTCATAAGTACCTACAATAGTATATTTTAACTGTTTTCAGGGGTTATTGGATTTATCAAAAATTAATATTCAGTCAGAGATGACCGTGGCAAAAAACAGCATCTTGCAATCAGGAAATGAAATAAATTATGAAACAATAAAACAAAATATCTCTAAAACAGTGTTTCCTAACTTATACAAACTATTACAGGTGGCCATAACAATACCAATCAGTTCGGCTACATGTGAACGAAGCTTTTCTGCAATGCGCAAAGTTAAATGGCTACGCACGAGTATGCTGCAAGAAAAATTTAATAACTCTTCAATATTATATATTGAAAAAGATATCAATACTGATATTGAGAACGTTATTGATATATTTGCAAATAAAAATAGATTTATTGTATTAAAATAATAAAATATTTATTGTATAATAAATGATTTCTAAAATGCATAATATATAAAGTAATATATTTAGTAGTTTTGAAATTCAATAATTTAATAGGTATTGAAGAGTGAAGGTAATATTAATTTTAGAGTGGGTGTGTGGGGGCAAAGCCCCCACGGTTTATTTTGCAAAGAAACATTTAAGCCCCCCCTAAAATTCAATCAAATCTCCGCCTATGACCATGCATGTACTTTTAACATTATTTAGGACCGTTCTGTTAGTACAGGGGAAATTATGCGAGTTTATAATTATTGTTAACTATCAAATATAAAACCATTCAGTTACTTTTTTAATTTTCAATAAAAAAAATTTAAATAACCTGTTAATAAAATAAAACATAAATTTTCCTTTTTACATGTTGAACTCATTAATTTACAACAATTTTAAATAAAAATATAAATAAAAAAAAGACTTTAATCTAAATTATGATTTAGGAACAACAACTTTTCAACTTTGTCAATCGTGAGTCTTGACCATCTCTCCGTCAACACCATGCCAGCCTTAGAGAAAATGCGCTCGCATGGAACTGATGTGGCTACAATGCATAACCTACGACAAACTAATTGGTATAGTTTTGGATAAATTAACTTACGTTCATTCCACCAAACTAATGGATCTTCCGTTCTTTTTAATAAAGGTTCAGCAATGTATCGATCCAATTCTAATATACCAGCTACTGTCACATTCGAACCACCACTTACTGCAATAACTCTGGTATCAAAATCCTTCCAAATAATCTCCGGTCCAGAAAGTGGACCAATACCTAATGTTGCTTCTGGTTCTTGAGCGTCTTGTCCGATAGATACGATTTGCACTTTCCTTGATAAAGATTGATATGCCGATTGGTATTTTTGATCATTTGGAAATCCTTGTTTTTTGAAGCGTGGATCTAATAATATTGATTGCATCACAACTTCATTATTTTCAAGCTGGTCAAATCTTAAATGCAATTTATCTTTAAGAATTTTTGCCACTGAACAAATTTCAGTTGGCATTATACTGTTATTAGTGAACCCTGATACATAGTTGACCATCGCCCTTGAAAATATTGTTACTTTAGATATAGATATATAATTTTCTGAGCTTATTTCATTAGTTACATCATAAAATATTTTTAATATTTGACATAGCACTTTCAATACATTCCACTCATCAAATGTGATAGTATTTAGATCATTATTAATAATGGCTAATGTGGATAACACTGGATCCTTTATTTTCAAAATTCTATCAACCATGTCATATGTAGAATTCCACTTGGTAGGACAGTCTTGCTTCAACTTTAAAACAGAATAACCACCTTGTGTCTGAATTTCATTTAGACGAGACAATGCGTAAGTACTGCGTTTGAAGTATTCGACAATGGCCTTTACTTTATTTAATATTAATTTCACTGTCTCTAGCCCAGATTGCACTATCAAATTGATGCTATGAGCAAAACATGGAAAATGCCTCCACTGGCATAATCAAACAGCTGCAACTATATTAGCAGCATTATCACTGACAATCAGTGATTTTATTGTCTAATCCCCATTTATTCACCTGCTCTTTAAGGAGAGAAGACATTTCAACAGCTGTGTGTTTGGCTGTGAAATGTTGACAATCAATCAGAATTGATGACATCTTCGTATCATCATCGATATAATGTGCAGTAACAGCTACGTAAGATTCATTATTAATTGAAGTCCAAGCGTCAGTTGTCAAGCAAACTGCTGTTACATTTTTTAATTTATTTTTAATATTATCAACAGTACTTTCATATAACTGAGGCAAAAGGCTATTGGATACTGATTTTCTACTGGGAAGAACATAACCCGGTGCCAACATCTGTATTAAATTTTTAAATTCTTTTTCTTCGACGAGACTAAAAGGATGGTAATGTTTAATGATTAATTTTGCTATTTGAGAATCTATATTTTTTGGTTTTTGTACATAGGAATTTATGGAAGTCTGAACGGGTCTAATATTGGTTGGTGTTACTGATGTCAAAATTTGTGTGGAAGTATTTGATGCTGGCATTCCCGAAGTAGATGGTTCATCTATATTATGTTCCTCAATATGCTCAGTCATGGTATTTGAACTATTTGAAGAATGATGGCGCGCCCGCTGAAAAGTTAAGAAAACACAAGTCTATAAATTATAATAGTAATCATAGGTAGTATATTATATTAGTAAAATATTAAATAATTGAATAATCTAATGCCGTGATAATTATCATGGTTTATGATAACAACCACGGCGTTTTACTACAAACAGTACAAGCTACAATCTACAACATTATATTATAATCAATCTCTGTCATTGATTGACTGATTCATTTTCATAAGAAAATTGATTCACCTAATGATAAGAACGATATTTGATACTAGACCGAAATGACTGATATGACCGAATCATATGACCGAATCACTTGACTGATTCGATTCAAATGATTCGAATCATTCAAACGACCGAAAATTCCCACCTCTACGGCGCAGTGTAATGTTTCAATTCACTGCGAACACGCGCGGCGCCAACGATCCACTGTCAACGCGCGGAGTTTGCCGCGAAAATGTTCATGCATGGTTCAGATTCAAAGCAGCGTGCGCGTTTCAACGATAATAAAAACACTGGGCCGAACATTTCCTTTGTGTTCGTCGGAAAAACCGACAAAAACTAGTTCAATCAGCGCCGTTACAGTAACATCGCGCGCGTGCTTCAAATACTGTCCACACGAACGAGCTTGCCGCGCGTGCAACCGTTGCATTACAGGTTCGGCGCGCTCGTATGTACGCGGCTTAACGTAGTTAGTTAAGGTATTATTTTTATAAAAAGAAATTATAATTGTCAAACGGATTTCGGATTGCCGTCACCAGGCTAAATCCATCACGCCACCGGACGCCGTTATCGGTGCACCTACCAATAAAAGGCACAGTGGCGTGATGGAAAATCACCATTTCCTGTCCCTCCGGTGTTGACCTTCCCAGGCAGACTTACGCAACATTGGAAGACAGTATCCCCCCGACCTCGACGAACGATATATTTATGTTGGTCAGTGGTGTAATAGTCAGAGTAATTCCGGCATTGCACCGACTGAAGTATCGTTCGTTCGAGGTCTTTATTCCCGTCGACGCGACCTATCCGTTATTCGTATAAGCTCTCCGAGCACAATTCTTATTATAATAAAAACACACTCTTTTCTTCATCATTAGTTTTTTAGTGCGTTTTTCCGAACGTTTCAATAATAAACATCTGATTTAAGAATTGCATTTATAGAAAGCAATAACTGCACACGGGCGAATTCTATATATGAGCTACGAAGTGCGCGGGTTCAGCTAGTTAATAATAATTTTAATAATTATAATCTTTATTCAAAATTAAAATCGTCTCATTTTGCATAGTAACAATCATTGTTTCTAATTGTTATATCAACACTTTCTATATAGAGTATAATATTAAAATTTCTCACACCTTTAAAAATACTTATAAATTATCCATCCCTAACCGACACAGCATTTTTGATATACTTTTGATACATTCGACCGTTTGATCATAGGAACGAAATGGAATGTAGGAACGAGGAGGAACGTTCAGGCGGAATCGCTTCTAATCGTTCCTTACTGGACAATTAATTTGTTCAAAATCTATCACTACTCGGTATGCATAGTCATTATTAGGGCTAGGGACTTCATGCCCTTAAAAACCTTAAAATATGTACACATTTATGCCCTAACGAATCAATAAATATGTATTTAAAAAAATTATATTTGTAATAATTAAATAAAAAAATTTAACTAGGAATAAATTATAATAATATTGTGGGATTTAAGTAATAAAAATCACTCACATTTTAATTTAATTAAAATAGACATTATATTATATAAATATGTATGTACAAATATCGATACGCGTTACAATTGCGGAGGAATTACAGAATATATCGCGAAGTGTAATTCACGGTGTGTTGCGAATTGTATTCACGGACTGACTGAATGAGCGTCTGACCAGCCGGTATATATATATCGGCGTCTAGAACATTCTCGAAATTACCTTAAAGAGATAATCATCGCATATTCTAGAACATGGGATTTCCCCATATCCACCGACAATATTGTAAGCAACTTGGACGATTCACGGTGCGTTGTTTACGTCACCACAATATCGACGACGCACACGGGTTTTTCCAACAGAAGTAGTAGTAGGGGTAGACATGCCGTCGTACGCTCGCACCACTGACCACACACGCGTAGCGTTTATCATTTGTATGACATTATTGAAACATTTGTATGACGACACTTACGGCTTGCGAACTGTTGTACGTGTACTTCCAAACAGTGGCGTATTTACGGGGGGGGATATGGGGGATAGATCCCCCCTTGACCTTTTTTTTTTTCCTAGGTAGCTATAAGTTGTCTCATTTTCTCTAATATTCTTAATATGATATTACTTTCGAGCATGTATGTTTTCTGTTTTCTAAATGTTCTAGTCGTGGTAATTGTACCGCTTTGATAGTCTGATATACTAATCGCCACTAATCGTTTATCGTTGGCGGCATGTACGACTATCAGGCATATACCTATATTATGGTGTACTGTATTTTGTACGTTTCTGCGAATTATTTTTCATGCAAGAGTGTTTATTATAAACCCGATAAGCAATCGGTAAACAAAACAAAATGACCATGAAGATCGTGGATTAACCATAGGGCGGCCGGGCGGGTTTATTTTTAGAAAATTTGTTACTAGTAGATTTATGGCTAATGTATAGCTATATATATATATATATTTTATCGTATGATATCGTGATTCGTTAAAAGTAGATATGTACGGTCATTGGACGTTGACGGATAGCGACGCCGCGCCATTCCGAGTACTGACTTACTGCCGAATTGACTATTGTTCGACTTTATTTTTTGCGTCTTGTAAGTTGTAACTGTGAAGTTTTAAGACAATATGAGTAATATTCAAAAACAAAAAAAAACTTTATTTTCTTATTTTAGTACAAATAAAAAAATTTGTTTGGAAAATGATGAGGTAATTATAAAGATTAATTCTTATTTTGCCTTGATCCACACTAACCTCAATAGGTAACAAGTTAAGGGATTTTAAAAATGTATATTATGTACGAATTAATGGGTGTTAGGATGTATTATTATATATTTCATCCCCCCCCTAGAAAAATTCCTAAATACGCCACTGTTTCCAAATGTATACTATACTAAATAAACACGTACACTTATTAGTCAAGTGTTTTACTTATTATTGTAGTATTCGGCACATACTGTGAAGTTGTGATATGTCTTTAGCGTTTACGTATACATAAGGTTTTTTTCTTATTATTTTTAATTAATAAGCGTCTTCGTATACGTAGCCCCAAAAGGCAGTACCAAAAATATTGTTTATAAAGAGGTATTGAGATGAACAAAATATGTCAATATAAATATTGGTGGGTTTTTATAACACCATAATGTATATAATGATGTTAAAATAATAATAAGATGTAAAAATAGTAATAATAAAAATAATACTAACAATAGTAATAATAATTATAATAATACGTAAAACATTTTTTTCAATTACAGAAAGTTATTATTTTTTTGCTATACTTTATTTCAACATTTCGTAGATTAGAATTGTATCTTACAATTTGTCTTCAAAATATTAAAATAAAGTAATTATTTGCTGACTTCTGATTGTTACAATACATGGGCAACCTAGGATAAACTTATCTAAAAGCAGCCTGTAATAAATATAAAAACTGATAAAATAAAATTTATTATAGGTTACCCAAAAAAACTGTACACGGGCGAAGACGGGTTATTCAGCTAGTTTTTATATATAATAGATATGATGATCTGAGATAAATTTTTTTTTTTCAAATTTTTTTCATCTTATATTGAGTTTTTATCTAAAATAAAATACTTAAAATGGTTTTAAAAATAAATTTAATTGAAAACATTTTTTTTATTTTTAATATAGTATAATTCTTTTAACCTTGAGCGTAACCAGCGGCGGCTCGTGAGGTTCACATAAGGTGGTGCACAAAAAATGTATAAGATATCTATGTTAGATGGTAAAAAAATTAATTTTGCTTCGGGTAAATACCAAAATAATATACCTACTTATCTTATCTAAATTACATTTTTTTAAGCATTTTACCCCATTAAAATATATATAAATTATAAAAAATAACTAACTATAGTCTATTCAAAATGAGATGATGACTTGGCGGCGACCAGTTTTGGTCAGCCGTCGGTCATACTTCCTCTACAAGCATCGATCACGTGACCGAAGCAATGTTCGCGCAAGACGTGGATGTGCGTGTGTGCGTCGAGCGTTCCGCGTTAAGGTACGGTTTCCAAGCTGCGGCTGGCCGCAACGATCAACCGCAACGATCAGCCGTAACGACTAAACTTTGCGTGCCGACTGGTTTCCTAAATACGACCAGGCGTTGCGGCCGGAGTTCATTTTACCCTAATATTGTGTAGAGTACAGACGTGTTTTTTGGTAAATAATTTATTTATTATACTAGTTTTGTTGTTAATTGTTAGTTTGTTAACAAAGTATAGTGATGGAAGAAGTTATTGATAATATAATATAATATCTTTATGTATTCGTGGGAGCTATCATACAATACGGATTGCTTCTCAACTTCTTCCACCAAAACTTCATCATTGTTCGACGAAAATGTAGATTTTGACATAGTTTTTAATTAAAATGCAAAAAATACAATAAAACACTATATGACTCGCACCACGACTCACGCAATGTACTGCTACCAGACCACTATAGCCGCGAGCCGCAACGACTATTTAAATCACGCAATCGTCGATCGCACGTTGGAAACCACACTCCGCAATTTTAAATAGCACAGTCAGACTACGTGTGCCGTTGCGGCCAGCCGCAGCTTGGAAACCGTACCTTAAGGTAAATGTGCGTAAGTAAACCGTTTGGTGACGGCAACGGACAGAAAACAAAAAATACGCGCAATGCATTTTAAATTAACTACACACATCGACAGTCGATAACTAGACTAATTAGAGTTCCCGTCCGCGGCAGCGCGTAAAGCGCTACCACGGAACAAAAGCCACGCCCATGCGCACAACTTTGCCGCCGAGTCATCATCTCATTTTGAATTAACTATAGTTATTATTAATTTATTATGTATGAATATATACACAATATCTTAGTAATTATAATTTATTATTAGAGTAATACAATCACTACGAATTACAATTCTTATTATATAAAATTAATCAGTTACATTTTTAAAAATTAAATCTATACGTCTATCTTTTTTTTGTATAAACACTTTAATAACTTCTTCGTTAAAATTAGACATTTCATTAATCATGCTTTTTTCAATAGACAACATAGCTAAAGCATTTAGTCTTTCTTCTACCATTGTATTTCTAAGAAATGTTTTGATTCTTTTAAGAGTTGAGAATGACCTTTCTGCTTCTACCGATGTCATCGGAATTGTTGCAATTATTAATATAAGTTTGTACGATTCTGAAAATACTGATTGTAAATTGTTGTCAATAATAAATTTTAATAAATTTACTGCCCCCGATACGTCACGAAAATCGGTTCGCTTATATATTAATTTTAATTCAATTTCAAGTTTATTATTATTAAATACAGGATAAGATTCAATTGTTTTGTTGAATTATTGTTGTAGAAATTGTTTTTCATATGAAGGAAAATTCGGGGATATAAATAAATAAGAAGCAAATAAATGATCTTTGTACTCAAACCGGTCCTGAACACTACTAATAAAAACATCGCATATTTCCTTTGAAGCTGCATGCCTTGAAACATTTGTGTCGTTTGATTTTTTTCTTTTAGACGATAAAACGTCTTCAGACACTTATTATTTCTTTCATTTTGAATATTTTCTTTAAATTTATTTATTAAGTCATTAACTTGAATCGGATCAACGGTTCGTTTTTGTAATTCGTTGTATAGAATGTCAACGTGTGGCATTAAACGATGAAATACATTCAACCAAAATATAAATGTATTATCATTTAGCAATCGACGAAAAGCTCCTGCTTGATTAATTGCAATGTTTTGGTTGAAAGTATTTTCAATCTCTTCGAAACATTCTATAATTGATTTACGATTTTCATAAACAGTGTTAATTATACGACTTTTAAAATTCCACCTAGTATTTGAAGATCATGGAATTCTGTGGTTAACGATTTTATCTAAAATATCCACTCTTTGAAGGGAATTTGAAAAAAAGTTTGTGATGTCTGTCAAATTAGAAAAAAAAATTCTAACATCATGGTTTTGTGTAGTGGCTTTACTAAAAATCAAATTCAATTGATATGCATAACAGTGAACAAAGTGAGCATATTTATATTCATCTCGTATAAGTTTTTGCACGCCGGAGAATCGGCCACTCATAACGGCGGCTCCATCGTAACTTTGTGAAATTAATTTATCAGTATTTTCTGATACTTCTTTTAAATTATCTTTTATACAATCAGATAATGACTTGGCATCATGTCCCGAGGGAATGAAAAATCCCCAAAATCTTTCAACCCGTATACCGTCAGATAAAATATATCTAAATACTATAGACATTTGAAATTGAGATGATATGTCTGTAGTCTCATCAGCAATTATAGAAAAAAAATCAGATTGTTGTATTTCATTTTTTATATGAGTCTGTCTATGCGAGATTTGTCATATATATGTGATACATGTGATACATGTGATACCCACAAGAACATACGAGTACCAGGGTCGCATGAGCTAACATCGTCGGGTTGCCTTAGCGCACTTTTTCAAATAACACACGTGTCCAGCCATAAGTGAATAAATACGATCGAGATTCACACGAATTGCGAATTACTCCGCGAGAGAACCCGAATTAGACTAAACAAATAGAAAATAATAATATTATAATATTATAATATATAACAGTGGCGGTTTTGGGGGTGAGGCATGTGAGGCACCGCCTCATTTGTAATTTTTACGAAAATAAAAAATATTTGGTTATTTATATTGGTATTTTGTACTATTTTTAAATTTAAAATTTTAATCGTATTATCTAATTTTTAATTTTAATTAATTAATTTATATTTATTTATTTTAGATATATATATTTATATATAACAACAATATTGAATATTATTTTTTTGTACAAAAATTGTGCGAACGCGAGAATGGCTGCGCGTCGCTGCAACGTAACTTACGAGCTATTATAATATTAATAGTTTCCATTGCCGGTCATGTAAATGGTTTACAAGCTAAAGTTACAGAGGTTGCTCCTAATGCGTTATTTACACACTGCTTAGCGCATCGTTTGAACTTGGTGTTACAGCATGGCTGCAGTGCTAACACACAGTGTCGTATTTTTTTTGCAAACATGACTGGAATTTCCGCTTTTTTTCATAATTCTACCTCGCGTACGAATGTTGTAGATGCTATTGTTGGTAAACGCATACCGCAATTTGTTCAAACGAGATGGGCTTCTCGCTCAAAAATTTTGAACTTAGTTGTAGACAAGTGGGACGAATTTAAAACGGTTTTTGAACATATTATAAATGATTCAAATTCGTCATCTGAGTCGATTTGTGGTTCAACTGGGCATTTAAACAATTTGAAAAAATTTGACTTCGCTTTTTTAGCTCAAATATTTAACAGTATATTTTTACTCACTGACAAATTGTTTAATACACTTCAAAATAAATCATTTGATATGGAATATTGTATGCGACAAATAAATATAGTATATGATCTCGTTAGTAAAAAAAGAAATGAATCTAAGTTTTTATAACTATTTAACAATACGATAGCGTTAACAAAACATCCTAAGGAAACAAGAAATATGTCTAATCCTCAATTAAATTATAAAGTATTATATTATGAAATACTTGACAATATTTTACTCCAGATAACGACGAGATTTCAAAATACTGATAAATTGATATTTTTACAACTGGCTGATGTTTCAAAATTTAAATACTATTCTACAAATTTCCCTGTAAATGCATTTAAAAATCTGGGAAAATCTTATTCCGACATATTTGTTGATAATAACAAATTAAAATTAGAGTTAGAAGTATTATACCACGATGAAAAATATCAAGATTTACATCATGTTTATGATATAGTCAAATGCGTGAGCAGACATAACTGGCAGGGTAGTCATACATAACACGTTAACATTTAATTTTAACAAAATATTTAAATGGAGTAACTTCATTTAACTTAATAATTATATTTTTCCAATAATCTAATATTTTCCGTTTGCAGACGTGTCAAAGTGGTCAAACATAATATGGTTATTTATTATTGTGATAATAATGAATATTTTGATGTTAGGGAAAAGTTCGCAGAGTAGTCAAGTGCCTACCCTGACTACTCCGTGCGCACGCTTATGGATATAGTAACAATATTTGAGAGTAGTGGATTAAAAGTAATTTTGCCTGAAATTTGAGATTAAAAATAAGAAAATGCTGGTTTAAAAATAAATAAAATGTATAATATATAAATAAATAATAAATATAATAATTATACAGTTAATCAGTAATGTTTTTGAATTCCGAATCGATTCCTCTGTCTTTTTTTTTCATGAATATTTTGATGACTTTATTAAATTAAATTAAAAAATATTTAATAAATTAGGTATTGTAAATTTTTATCGTATAAAGAAGAGCACCGTCAAATGAAAATACATAACACTTAATGAAATAAAAGAATGGACAAAAAATGATTAATTATTATCATGTTAATTTGCATCTTTAATGTGTTTCTCTGTCAGTGTTGAATAAAATTAGGCCTTCGATGATAATGATTTTCTTCCTAATTTTTCCCAACTGTCCATGTACCCGTATGATATACGTGTTACAAGCGGTAAATGTATGGCGTTAAACTCTTTAGCTATCTCTCTAAACTTGTCAAACCTAGGTTAGGGTTACCAGATTTTATTTTTCCGAACCGGGGACTTTTTGAATGGATAAATATTAAACATATATAGTATTATAAATATATATATATCGCCATATAAAAGAAAAAAAATGTATATATTTTTTTTAATGAATTATGTATAGAAACATTATAATAATAATAATAATAATAATAATCATAATAATTCATATTCATAGTCTTCGAATCTTTTGGGGTTCAGAATTTCTTCTGTTGATTTTACTACATATTTGACTGACCCATAAACTTGTTTTAATAAAGACTCGTTTCCCAAACTTTGGTCGTAAAATTCTTCATAGGATATATTATTGCATGTTATTATTTGAAGCACGTTTTTATATCTAGTTATTATCTTGTATTTGTCCATGTTCTGTTCATCAGTGCATTTGAACCCGACAAAACAAAAATAAATTTAAACAATTTTTAACAGCTCAGAAAATGCATGATTGTTATCAGTGAATATTTTGAAAATATATATCCATTTATTTTCTATTTTTTGACAATGCCATTCGTCATTTTGTGGATAAATTTTTTCAAACATTTTGAATTGTTCGAAAAACATTTATTCATCAAAATTAAGATTGTTTGACATTATAGCTTTTATAAAGATTACTGATTTTTTGACATTTTCCCAATTTACTATTATCTTTGGGGCTAATGTTATCCATAACATTGATTTTAAATGAGTTACATGTTGATTTGAATTGTTACATTTTTTTAAATAGTTGTGTCAAAATACATCAAATTTATCAAATTAACTTTCAAAATTAGTTTTATTGATAATTCCTCGTTCTCAAGTTTTGTTACGAGATTTTCAATTTCTACCGTGAAAAGCCGATCCTTTCTTTTGTTTTCAATTTTCTTGATATTTTATTGAGTAAAATTTTGAAACCGGGACAAATCCCTGCCCCGAAACACTTTCTCGGGACACTTGGTTAAAAACCGGTAGTGTCCCCGTAAAACCGGGACGTATGGCAACCCTAACCTAGGTGTTATTAAGTTGATGTTAGTGTAGATAAGCTTGATGCCATAAATATATATGAATCAATGAATCAAATGGTGAACTTGTTACTTATGTATTTTGAAAACGAAATGACTTCTCCATCGTGTTTGGTATTACAATGAATGTATTATCATGTTAGCCGAGTTCAGTTATGATTTATGCATTATAGTTTGAAAGATTATGTAGAAAAACAGGAACGAATTTAGGTATTTGTAATTTTAAATTACATCTATTACATAATGTTTGTCTGAATTTGCCTGAAAAATAGTGATGATCGAAGAAAAAAAATAAAATGTTACGTAAAGTAGCATGATTGAAAAAATTAGTGAAGGGGGTATAATAGGTCATGCGAACGATCGGGTGGTGGTGGCTGGCGGCTGGTCCAGTACCCCTGGAGACCCCCCCCCCCATAAATACGCCACTGGTCTATGATCTAGATAATTTTTTATGAAATTATCTGTATCTTATCTAGATCAATTTTTGTTATCTGGTCTCAACACTGATCATAATTTATTTCTGTATAGTAGTTACATAATATATTAACCTAATAGCATGTAAATCTTGGGGCGGCTTCTTGAGCTCAGATACTAATTATAAACATAATCAATATTATATTTTATAGTTATCTATATTGGTTATTATATATTTAAATTTGTTTGCATATTTGGTATTGCCAACTCTTTACGTTTTATTCAACGAGCTAAAGATACAGATGAATAGTTATATATTTATAGGGTTTGCTCCAGATCGAAATGAACATATTATATATTACAATATAAACATTATTTAAAATAAATTCTGTTGATTCGCATCATGTATCCATATACAATATTAAGTTAAATGAGCATTAATTATTCTTCTTTTTATAAAAACTATTGGTTGAAAAAATATATTTGTAATAAAATAAAAATTACATTTGGTATGTTATAGGTATGTAACATTGAGATAACATTAAATGAAAAAATAAATATTTAAATTTGGATTGAAACAATATAAAAAATGACTTAATGCCCTCTAAATAAATTATATCTGAATATATTTTAGTGTATGGCTAAAATTAAAATATTATTGACAATCAATATTCGCGAAATTGTCCCCAGCAACGGATTAATTGTGTTTTTTGTTTATTATTTTTTCGATTCTTCACTTCTGTTTTAAATCTCAACCTATAAACATCACTTTATTATTTTTTGAAAAAATTTTTATTATTTAAGAAAGAAATTATGGACACTTATGACCTGACCGACTTCGTCCTGTCAAAAAGATTTGTAATGTGGCAGTTTTTGTGCCTACGTATTTTAAAAAAATTCTCCTGAACAGAACCGTCACCCTGGTGATAGGGCGTTGTGAATAAAAAATAATTAAATAAAACATATATAAGGATTTAAAAGTAAGTAATCACTTTATTGTTAATCATGTGAATCATAATTATTATTATTATCATTGTAGTGCTTTGTGTGGTATACGATGTTTTTTATTTGATTACCTGGCGCATAGATAAACAAATCTGATGGTTTTCCAACACGGGAACAGGCAACATACAATTGACCATGTGAGAAACATGGGTTTTCTAGATTAATACCACAAACACTTAATGATTGCCCCTGGGACTTGTTTATAGTCATAGCAAAAGCAAGACGCACTGGAAACTGTAGTCGTTTAAACTCAAATGGCACATCAGTCGGAATCATTGGGATGCGCAGTATGAGAACATCTTCTCCTTTATACTTTCCTTTGAGTATAGTTGCTTCTATCACATTGTTTAGTAATTTTTTTTATCGCTAACCGTGTACCATTGCAAAGACGCGGTTGGTTGATATTTCGCAACATTATAACCACCGATCCAACCTTTAATTGAAGATTGTGAGGTGGCAATCCTGTCAAATCCAGCGAGTTTAAAAATTCCGGTGGATAGTTGACTACATCATCTTGATTAGTAGCCGAATCAACTGATTTATATATCCTCAATTCGCCTGTAATTTGTTCTTGAATTTTGAAATTTAATTCATTTACATCTATGTTTTTTGCAGCCAGTATAGCTCGTTCGCTCAACCAATCATGGTTTCTGTAATTTTGAGAAACATCTGGAAACACCTTCTGAATAAGTTCATCTTTTGATCGAGTTAACTGACAAAAACTTTGAGGAAAGTTAATGCAGCCAGTCAACATGTCTATAGGAAATTTGCCATTACCAATGTCAATGAGTTGTTTAGAGAATATGTTTCCAGATTGGTCATTTTGCAACTCGACACGCATATTCTTGCTTAAATGAAGTATTTTGACATGTTTCCACAAACTGGAGGACTTTAGACATGCATTGAGTTCATCAGCTGGCGTTGATCGTGGAATCACCGGCAATGTTTGACGAAAATCTCCTGCTAATAAAATCATTGCACCACCAAATCGGTTATTATTGCTCCGTAGATCTTTTAAGGTTCTGTCCAAAGCCTCCAAAGATTTTTTATGTGCCATCGTGCATTCATCCCAAACAATCAATTTACATTGCTGCAAAACCTTTGCCATTGCAGAGTTCTTCGAAACGTTGCAGGTTGGAGTTTCATTGCTTTGCATATTTAATGGCAATTTTAGTGCTGAATGGGCTGTTCGACCACCTTCAAGCAAAGTTGCTGCAATTCCCGACGAAGCGAGTGCAAGTGCAATTTTATTTTGTGAGCGAATTGTTGCTAATATTAATGAAATCAAAAAAGTTTTTCCTGTACCACCAGGTGCATCTAAGAAGTAAATCCCTCCAGTTTCATCATTTGTTACTTTCATAAGAGTTTCAAATACATACTTCTGTTGTTCATTTAACAGTGGAAGATTTGTTTGAATTAATTCTTTCAAAGCGTTGAGATCATACAGTCTTTCTCGATGCAACTCTTGGTTAAAAGCGTCATGCATTGGACGATTGGGCGCGGTCAGGCCTAATTGAATTAATAGTTTGTTTGACATTATCAAGCACATGTCCTCAATTGAAATCAATGCTTCATTGTAAATTTCTTCACTGATTTATATATTTGGATTTCCCATTCTATTCTGTATTTGATACAAAATATCATCACACATATAATCTTTGTACTTGATCCACAAATCAATTGGGTTTGATGGGAAGCATGTAGATATGATTATAGAAAACAATGTTCGTATTTGATGAGCGTGTGATGATATTACAGCATCATTGAGAGTTTGATCCCAATGAGCGTCATTTTCAAGCAATTGCAAACGTTGACAGGCTTCTTTGTAGGATCCACACAATTCACCATCAACAGTTCGTAACTGTTGGAATGATGTTGGACCACGTACATTGACTAATAGCAGTCGTAAATAAAAACATTCATCATTGCTTGGATGTACTGAATAAATCCGGCCAATCGCATCGGTGGAATATACATCTGTATATCCTGGAACTGGTTTTCCTTGTTTCCGTCGTATAAATCTCCTTGAGGATTGATTCCAGGTATAATATTTTGGCATTTCAGAATATAGCAATGTTTGTGCGAAATCATCGTTTTGGCATGTCTCAAAAAAACTGGTTAATGTAGTAGATGGTGGCTGAGCAGCTCTTTGTACTGCGTTCTGTGCTGTAAAATACATTCTTTGTCCATTTTCTAAATGCACAGCTAAGTGAACAACAGAAGGGTGTCTCTCATGAATAGGAAAAGAAAATATTCGCCAAACTGCTTCATTACTACTGACATAGCGGCCCATTTGGTATTGGGTAACTTCATTATTGGAATTCTCTGCACCAATTCCAATCACAGCCATATCACTCCCTTTGGTTACATATTTGCAAATGTATTTAATAGATTTCACTGAATGGCAAGATTCAACGTTGATGTGTGCTTTGAATGTCTTTAATAAAATGGGTGAATATGGAACAATCCAACGATTATCTATTTCAATATCTTGTTGATTTAATTTGACAATTGTTGATTTTCCATTGTCTGCTGTCGATCTGCGACGATACAATGGATAACCGTCATTACCAGTAATTGTTTCCGATATTAATGTCCGTGGATATCGTTTTGAACATTTACCATCCATCATACACGGTGAATTTTGATTAAGAGTTCCACAGGGACCATGTATCATGTTTTTGATAACTACCTCATGCAATCCAGGATCTACTTGTACATTAGGGATTTCAGCTGATATCACTGCATCAACTTCATTTGGCCTTATCTTTTCAACCAACCAAATCAAAATGTGTGCATGTGGCAATCCTCGTTTCTGCCACTCCACAGAATACATCCAGCAGCGTGTCTCACCAAACACATTTCAACTTTTGTCTAAAGACTCTGGCTGTAATATCATGACGATCAATGGGTGATTGCCCAGAGAATAACTCCTGCTTGATTTCTATCCATTGTGGATTGCATGTAAATGTGATGAACAAATCTGCTGTACCATAATGACGAACATACGACATGGCATCTTGAGCATATTCGTGCATATGCCGAGGGCTTCCGATATATGTTGCTGGAAGAATAGTCATCCGACCGACATTCTGTGCATTTCCATCAGTATTAATCGCATCTCGAAGGTGAATATACTCTTCAGATCGGAGTTTGGTTTAATTCAACCTGATGAATGTTAATCTCTCCGTTTCAATTTTAACATACATGTCAACAACATATTTGTGATAAAATCGCCGACATTTCAATATGTGATTATCTTCATTTTCCCGAATCATTAGGCGGTATGAATAATAGTTCATTGAACTGACTTTTTTGTTGGTTTCAGAACCTGTAAATAGATTTTGTTTTAATAATAAAATACATAATATAATGACTGAGACATTATCGCCATAGCTAAACTAATATTTTAGTTACCTGTAATGGGATTTATCATTTTTATTGAGAAATCGTAGCCATCTTCACCTTGCCAAAATATAATGGGATATTGCAGTGCATCATATGAGCGGTGTGTTTCCTTTATACGTTGTAATTGATCATTCCGACGATGTAAAACAATATCACGGGATTCCAAGTTTTCTCCAACTACAACGATAGCAACTTCATCAATAGTTGGTGCATTAAAACGTCTTGTATGTTGACCTGCAGGTGTTTTATCAGCTCTGATTACAATTTTGTGATTATCGGATGGCATCAGATCCAGGGCAGTTTTAAACAATATAATCAAATGATTGTGTTGATGAAATAAAGTTTGTAATTGTTCTACAATAGACCTCTTTACTAAATTGTTATGTGCACAACGCAGATCAATTTCTTGTGGTGAATTGCCCATAAAATAAATTTGCAGGAATTTGTTGTCGCTATCTGACACTGGTAACAGTGAACCTGCTCTGTGATATATTTGCCCTTGTATCTGTAAATAAAAAAAAAATATTATGGTGTGGTATAAATTAATGGATTGTCAGTGATCAAACTTAAATAATATTTGATCTTAAAAAGTATATATTTAGTTTTAACTAATATCTATAAAATATAAAATATAATAAAAGTGTCACTGAAACTGAATCACCATATAATATGATGACTAAGTGATATATTTCGTAATGATTAAGAAATTGAAGATTAGTGACACATTTTAACTTTGGTGACAGAAAATTTTGTTCGCTAAAATAATTATGAGTAACTGCTATAATACATACCTTGAAAGTTGGCATACAATTTTCCCGAACTACATTTGTTGCCCCAAATGAAGTCATTTGAAAGCAATTGTTATATTGTTGGATATGTGTCAAAAAGTGTATAGAATCTGTTCCTATTCCTGAAACCAATGAGTACAATGGTTCTGGTGGTGGATCCAATGGTATCAATTTCACTTTACCATTTGCGCAACACAATCCATTGGCTTCGTTTTTGTATTTTAATGCCTTACAGTGTGAGCAAACCGAGTTCATAGAACCAATAACAACACATTGGTAGTTACTGTAGTCAATTGACACATCGTAACTGAAAGCAGCTCGATTCAAACTTGCGCGATTATTAGTTGAATGTCGCGCTCGCGCTTCACGCGTTTGTGATATCCGAATTCTTTCACGTTCATTTCCGTCGTCACGTTCTTGTGCAGTACGATTAGATCGGTAATTAGCTTGGTTTGTAGCATTTCTGGTTCTTCTACCTAAATTGCTTCGTCTTATAGGAGGCATATCAAATATAAATTATTTTTTCACTAATCACGAACTAAACAAACACTAACTAACTAAACACTCTGCACAAAACACGATATACGAATTTGTTTCGTGTATCAGTTGACAAAAGCAAACTCAGTAGATTAGGTAACAGACAACTTTTTTTTTTAAATTTGATATGACTTGAAGTCAAATCCTTTTAAGCCGTACGAATTGTTTTATTTATTTAAAAATAATAAAACACTGTTGGTAACACGATTTTTGTTTGACTGATGTAATGACGTGGAAACTGATGCATTTTATCTCGCGTGCCGAAACTAATACAAAAGAAACGCGAGGTTCGGAACGCGACATTAAACTGCCAATACGTATTGTGCGGCACGGCGGTCCGCGGGTTTCCAGCTACCTGCAACCTATCCTTTTTGTTCGTCGTCGTCGTCGTGTAGATAAGAATAAATCGAAACTATATTTATAACTTTATACGCAAGTCCAAATTAATTCTACAAATAGAATTTGTATGTGTATTGGTTTATGTTATCGGTGTGCATTTTATCGTTCATTATAATAAAATAGGAGTATTGGTGTACGCGCGATGCATGAGATTATTTTTATCGATAAACTTACGTTGAGTAGTTAATAATTTTTGAGATACAGCGATCAGTGAGTCAGTGGTATTTGGATTATATGTATAGATAACTAATTATTGACTAACATTATCGGACTTTATTTATGCCTATTACCGTGATATCCTCTTTCATTTAAAAAAAACTGTATGAGAATTGGATAAGAAGTTGCGAAGCCAATATAAATAAAAAAGGTATAATATAAGAAAATAGTATTTTTTTCATTCTCATTTTTTTTATATATAATAGTTGAATACCTCCTGGGTGAAGCCGGGTAAACCAGCTAGTTTAATATGAACTTTATACCATAGCAATAAAGCTCAAATTGACTACGTTTTAGTTACAAATCATTTGTATTAGAAAAAGAAAAGGGCTATTTTTAGGGTTTTTCCAGCAATAATTCTAATTTTTCTCGCCGTAAAAACCATCCTTGAACTTCAACGAACATTTGAAAAAAAGATTTGGCCAAATTGGTCCAGGCGTTGTTGAGTTATGCGCTTACCAACACATTTTGCGATTCATTTCCTAACCTAACCTAACCTAACCTAGAAAGAAATTATGGACACTTATACTATGAATGAATATTCGGATAACGTATTGTAAGTAATTATTATTTTAGAATGTTATTAACTTACCTAATACAATAATTATTGGAAAGTACATTTACAAAATTAACATAAATACAGTGCAACTAGTCTAACTTTATGTCTTAGACGGAGTGTAGATAATACAAAAGCCGGTCTTGTATGTTTAGCACTGAATCGGACTCAAATTGTATTGCGTAGCCAGAATTTGGAGGTAGTTTTAAATTTTCAATTCTCCGATATTAGTAACAACTTTTTAATTTTAATATGTCGTTTAATAATAATAATAATAATAATGTCGTATAATAATATTATTTATTTTAATATAACAAAGATCATTCACATGATGCAGAACTGATGGACAGTAATATGGCTATTTGATGTAAACAATGAATATTAGGATACACTTCTTTTGAATTTTTTTTTTTTTTATTCTTCTAAACCAAAATTTGGTTCTAACTTTATGGCACATTTTTGTGTTGCAGTCATTTTACAGCTTATCCCTTTCACTCCCAGAATTATTTTTTTTCTTAATATTTTTTTTTTTGTTTAAATATTATTTAGAAGTGTCTAAGTAGTACTTCTAATTAAATTTCAAAATTTTATGATTTTTTTTTACCTAAAATTTGAATATGTCCTTCCACAAAGACAATAGGAGTGAAAGATATCAAAGTTTAAATTGTCTATTTTTCATTATTAAATAATTTGACATTTTGTTAATGGTTTTAATTTATATTTTATCGTAGTATTATATCACTTTTTTTAAAAGAGTAACATGTTTATTTTTTTGAAATATGTATATATATATGTAATATGTATATGTATCACACCAACAATAATATACAGTATTTGGAATTCTATACAACAAATAATAGAACATAGTTGGAATTTTAAATGTTACTTTAATTTATATTTATAACTATCTCATTTTGAATATTATGACACAGAAGGGTAATACGTTATACGTTCAATAAAGATATAAAATCAAAGTAAACAATAATTTTTAAATTATTTTAATTCAGAAATATTTTAGTAATTGTTGAATTGTACGGGTTGCAGGTATCAATAACCATAAAGGAACATGAAAATGATAGAGGGGCTTTAGCACTTTTAAGTTTTTTCATTAAAATTGCGCCCCCTGTATTTGGATTGTTCACAGATTTTACGGCTCCGCGGTGTACGTAAAAACTTAACTATAGAATTGAAAACGTACGTTATATTTAAATAATATTATAATGACATGTTAACTTTAGTGAAAATTATTTCACAGCGTGACATTTTAAGAAAGCAGTGAAATTAGTTTTCAGAATAATATTATTTCTTATTCTAGCACTTGGCATAATTAATTCGTATAAAAGCAACATAAATTTACAAAGTTTCGATCAATGATGAACACGAAAAACGATTTTCGTCAGTCCCCTATAAATAAGGAATAAGAGTAAAATTTTTAATATCAGTTAATAAATGTGTAATTGAATACATTTAATAAAATACTATTGTACGTATGTTGATTGTTGGCCAAAATTAAAAACATATTTATAGTATTGATTTATGTTTGTTACTTTAGGTACGTAGTTGTGCATTTTTATTTCCACAGAAATGAAAGAGTGTTTTTAATTTATCGCAAGTCTGTTCTTACCATTCGACGTTTACCTAAATTTCAAATTTTTTTCTGCTCCTATAAGTATATTATATATTATCATTATTACGATTATTTGTATTCAACTTAATCTTCGTTCCAAGACGGTATTAGTGTTGTACGATTGATATCCAATATCATACAATATAAGTATGTACCTTTTTTTTTTTTTTTTTTTTTTTGTATGTTTGAACCGACGCCATTAGGGGAAATGGTTATCCCAATACTTCTCCATTGGCACCATTGTTTATTGTTTTAATTCAATAAGTTACAATATAATTATTACGACAATTTATCGATACAATAGTGGTAGGTTATCACTTCCTGTGCACCATTCTTCCCGCCCCGGCGTACGCCCGCCGGCCTAGAATTTTGTTATTGATATGAAATCTTCCCGACTCGGTATCAATGATCAGTCGATCTGGAGACTCGTTCCGGTTAGCCGTGATCGTTGTCCCTCGCTGATGCCATAGATTCGATATGGTCTTCCTCATGCCCGTCACTCTGGAGCCGATGGTTTCGGGAGTGAGGCCATTTGATCTTCGAATCTCCTTCACCGTATCCACGTAGGTGCTGCCAGTGGCTATTTTAAATTCCCGTGGCATGAGCTACTATCGGGCGCATCCCCAGGTTGCGGATAGGGGAACGCCCTGCAGATATGCAGGGTAGCCGCGAAATAAGCCAATCCTTCGAGATTGGGCGAATAATCGGTCGCGGACAAGCTTCACCGGGGCCAAACTCCCCGGTGCTACATTGACTCGGCCCTTACTTTAAATAGTTGGGGTCGGCAAGGTAGGCACCACTTGTGAACACTTCACAAACGGGCCCAGAAGGATACTATAAACCACCGCAGTCCCGGTTCTTACCTTGGTTGGTTGGACCCGGTAGGACTGGGCATCTCCCGCTTGCAAACAGCAAATTGGCCTCCACTCAACCCCTCATGACCGTAAATGGAGCTTACTTGGCAGAGAGTGGCCGAGGCTGGTTTTAATTAATTGGTCCCGGAAGTTGTTTGTCGTACGGTCCCAACGTGGCGAACGCCTTACCACGCCAATTGGGGCTCTGGCGCGGCGGACCCCCATTTCCTTTGATTCTCGTGGGAACTTTATGGATACAATAAAGAAAACACAAAACAGCAGTCCTCTAACTGTCCAAATAAAGAAAACCGGTAGTTCGGCAGGCCAATAGAGCAATGCCTCATCAGCAACAAGCCCAACACCCCAATGCAGCTCGATGATTAATGACCTCTCTGGGAAGAAAAGGAAGCATCAAACGTCTCCCTCAACTCCTAAAATAAACTCCAACGACTCGACGGAATCTACACTGTTGTTCTTAAGGAGTACCCTAAGAACCGCTTTGTATGAAGCGAAAACTGCACAGGCGTCCAGCTCTGAAACTTCATACCTTGTGGAACTTTTATCTACCATGGACGAAATACTTGATAATCTGCTGACTAAGAAGGGGATGATCGGGAGCCCTGTCACTGAATATAGAATATGCGAACATCACAACGAGGACGGGGTAGTAAAAAACTGGGACTTTCCGGTTTCTATCAGGAATATTTTTGAAGTAAGAACGACACGTAAATCGATCCAGAAACATGGTCGATCTCATATTCGATTTCTACAAGTAATAAACATTCAAATCGTACTGATGCACCAAAACGAAGTCGTCGTCGATCACAGTCATCGTCTCCGCACCAGCCGTTTAAATATTTGATTGTAGACGAGTCCCATAATAATCGGTTAGCCAAACGTGTATCGCGGATTTCGAGCACTTACAACTACAACGGGGAGAATTCGACCTGCACTTTCAAACGTAGTCGCTCGCCGTATTCTTCCTCCCAATGCCGGTCGGTGAAATATAGAATATGCGAATATGAAAACCAGAGCCAGGTAATCGAACACCGGGACTTAACGATTTCCAACAGAAACATTTTTGAAGTAATATCGACCCGTACATCCACCCAGAAGTGTTTTCGATCACAGTCGTGTTCTTCAGGCCGTCCTTTTAAATACCTGAGAACGGAAAATTTGGTGGTCGGATGTGGGCGGTATTCGATTTATAAAAGCTCCGCAAATCCTATTGGTCGTGCATCGAAACGTAGTTGTTGTCGATCACAGTCATGCTCTCCGCACCGTCCGATCAAATATTTGACCATCGACGAGTCTTGTGAGGGTCGAAGAGTTGGACAAGAATTTCGGAAACTTTTTTGTTTTTGTTTTTTACTACGAAGAAATATGTTATTAAAAAAACCTTTTTATTTACTTATATTCTGAAATAAATTTGAATTTATTACAATACATCTAAATATTATTTATATTATACCAATATTTAATGTTTCTTTATCAATAGAAAACATTGCCTAATAAAATAAATAAATTATTACAATTATAAAAGTATTAAACATTTATTATATTTCATTTATATGTATTTATTAAAATTGACTTAAACTTAGTAATGATCAAGGAACACTATGCTTTTATTCAAATTAAATTAAATAATCTATTGAATTTTCAAGTGCTTAACTCTCTTTTAAATCATTAACTTAAAGTGTCATATAATTTCATTCAATATAACATACGTAATATGCACGAGAAAACCAATATTGATAATTATAATTTGTTTTATTGGTGTCAAAACTTTGGATAGATATAATTTCCTTGTATATAGACCTTATGGTTCTACGAGTAAATTTTATAACCAAATTCAATTTATGGGCCATACGATGAATGAAAACTACTTCAGGGTGTAATTCTCTTTTTCTAGTTTGAACACTAAAAAAAATTATATGATTTATAATTTATAAGCAATAATTATTTTAAGTTATATAAATAAATACTCAAGTGAAAAAATATACTTTTTCCAATTGTTGTATTCAGTTTTTATTAAATTTCCTGTTTTTTCAATTCTTTGCAAAATTAATAAATTTAAAGCAAAAAATAGCATTACAAGATCTACTTTATTCTAGCCATTTAAATTCACTAGGGGAACACGGGGGAATAGTGCGCATTGGGTAATGGTGCGCACATCGATATCTTCTAAACCAGGGATATTCGAGGTTACTTGATAATAACTAAAAATAATTAGCTGATTGATTTTATCAATTGATCAAAATTTGATAACGTTACAATTACTATCTTTCCGTTAATTTAAGAAAACGTAAAATCACATAATTTCATCTAATTATTGAAGATTTTATAAAAACTGTAAGTATTAGTTAGTTTAATTGCTTTATATAACCAATAATACCACTGTACAGATAATTTTCCATACTTCAAAATAAATATATATTTATGGAGTTGTACGTGTTATAGATTTGATAATAAATCATTTTATAACAAAAAGTATTATGGGTTAATGCTGCGCATTTGTTCTGGGGGAATGATACGCACTACAAATGCGCATCATTACCCCTTACTTAAAATATGAATGATAATTTAGAATCATTTCAATCAATTAAAATGTTTGTTTAAAACATCTATATTAATTATTATAATATATATAGACAAAAAATATTAAATACCAAAATATTCATACAATTTTAAAACTATTTTAAATATTCGAAATGTTTACTTTAAATTATATTTATTATTATAATTTTTCTTATAGACAAACATTTTTAATAAACATGGGTAGAACATATAAAAGACAAAGTAAACATGCTTCTTGGTTACCTGAAACTTTACATGCTGCCCTACTAGCTATTAAGTCTGGGAAAAAAATAAGAGCCGTCAGTAGGACTTTTGATATACCAGAATCAACTCTTCGCCTTAGATTAAAAAATAAAAATATCGGTGGCCCTAAATTGGGTAGGAAACCAACTTTTAGCTATGACGTTGAATTAGAGTTAGCTGATCAAATTTTAAAAATGGCTAAATTTTTTTATGGGTTAACTCCAATTGAGTTAAGGAGACTGGCATTTGAGTATGCAGAAGCAAATCATATTCCGCACAGATTTAATAAAAACACAAAACTAGCCGGTCCCGATTGGCTTCAGCTATTTATGAAAAGACATCCAAATATTTCCTTAAGAAAACCAGAGGGTACAAGTCTAAGTCGAGTTACATCATTTAATGAGACCAATGTTAAAAAATTCTATGAAAATCTAGAACAATGCTTAAATAAATATAAATTACATGGTAAAGCTGATAAAATATATAATGTTGACGAAACTGGGATAACAACAGTCCAAAAACCTTCAAAAATTTTAGGCCCAAAAGGACAAAAACAAGTTGGTTCTTTGATTAGTTGGGAAAGAGGTAAAAATGTAACAACAGTATGCTGTATGAATGCTGCTGGATCATTTGTCCCACCAATGTTTATATACCCACGGACTCGAATGAACATTCTTTTAGAGAAAGGTGGACCAGTTGGATCTATTTATGCATGTTCCAAAAATGGTTGGATTAACAGTGAACTATTTTTAGAATGGCTAAAACATTTTTCTAAAAGTGTTAAACCAACTTCCGAAGATCCAGTTTTATTGATTATGGATAACCACTGTAGTCATATTTCACTTCAAGCTTATGAATTTTGTAAGGCAAATGGTATTTGTGTCGTTACATTGCCTCCACATACATCTCATAAGTTACAGCCCCTTAATCTTACATTTTTCGGACCACTAAAAAATGCATTTAATCGCGAATGTGATTTATTTTTAAAGTCTAATCCACATGAAAAAATTACCATGTATGATTTGTCTTCTCTGTTTAACAAAAGTTACTGTCGAGTTGATACTATGGAAAAAAGGACTTTCAGGATTCAAAGCTGCTGGAATATTCCCATTTAATCCTAATAAGTTTAATAGTAACGACTTTGCTTCTGCACAAGAAATGATAAACATCAATATAAATAACTCTGTACAATCTGTCCAAATTATCAATGAAGCTACAAATATATCCCCGTCTATAGAATCTACAGATGATAATTTGGAAACAAAAAATGTTACTCCTCAAGTTATTATGCAAGAAAATGTCGTTTCCAACTTACAAAACCAACCATCAACATCTACAAACATTTATAGAAAAACTATTTCTAAAATTTGTCCAATTCCTCAACCAAAACCAAAATCTAAAAAAAATTAATTCACGTCTAGGCGCATCAATAATTTTAACAAAAACACCCATGAAAATTCAGTTGGAGGTAAAACAAATTAAAAAAGAAGCTATTGATTTAAATAAATGTGTAAAAAAAGATTTATTTGGTATATCTCTAAAGCAAAAAATATTCAAGAAATTAAAAAAAGAAAAAACAATCAAACCGACCAAAACGTGTTGGAAAACGACAAGTAAGTTAGTTTTATGGATGAAGAGCAAGCAAATATTCAGGATGATAACTTATGTATTATTTGTAGCGAATTTGGAGTAAAGGAAATGTGGTATAGATGTAGGCAATGTGGACTTTGGGCACATGCGTTATGTACAGGATTAGATTCTGCTGCGGTATTCATTTGCGACTTTTGTCAAGAAACAGAATGCGTTAAGTAATTTAAAAGACTAAATTTAAATAATAGTAGTATTTAAATATATATGTATATAGTAATAAAGAGACTGAAACATATATTCACATATCTAAGATGTTTAGTTATTAATATAATAATATTGTTATCTAATAAGAACAAGTTATTAAAAATTTATTTTTATTAATTTTAAACTTTTTATTTAGTGTGAATAAACTATTATATAAAGATGTTACATTTTCCTTTAAGTTCTAATTGTTCATACTATCAACCTACTGTTAATTTTAGTTTGTCAATTAAGTATATTCAATTGATTATGATTGTGATAAAATAAAGGTTTTATTGGTTGGTTTAATAATTAAAATGTATTTTTATTATATATAATTCGTACTTATAATTTGTGCAATTCTTAACACTATACCAACACATTTAAATTAAATTATTAATTGAAATATTAGAAATTACTAAATGCGCACGATCACCTCATATATTATTCAATAATAAAAATTGTGCGCATAATTACCCCAAAATAAAAATGATAGTGCGTATCATTACACCGTACCTTGGGTAATTATGCGCATTTAAGTTTTTTTCTTTTTTGATTTTTTAAAAAAACGAAAAAACAGTTAAGTCCCGAGAATTCAAAAAAACTTAAACTAAGATATCAATAAAGATAATGGAAATTATTTAAAATCAGTGTGACATACTTGAGGCTCACAGGATCGTTTTTTCCTTAAGTGCGTGACATTTCTCCGTGTTCCCCTATAGTATTTAGCATTAAAACTTCTATTCTGAGTTCAAAATGTAGTTAATGGAAATGTCTAGAAAAAAAAAATTCTTCAATATTTTCTTTGTAAAACCAAATTTCATTCGATGTCCCGCACTCGTAATGTGTGCATCTAAATGACTCGTTAATTACTATTTAATTAAAATTCAAACCAAATACTTAACCGTTTTTGTTGTAAAAAGTGTCAAAAAAACAATAATTTTTAAACGTTATTTAACAAAAAGAAAATCACTGTCCGTCTGGAGCCAAAAAACCCCAAGACACGACTTTTTGTAAGTATTTTATTTACTCAAACCCATATACGTAAATACAACCGTCCTCCAACCGCATAACTTTCACTTACGTAACAACACCCAATTAAAATGAATATTAAAATAACTAAAACTATCTCCCCAATTAAAATTATCAATCAAAATACCGTGCAAAAAAAAAACACACACATAATAATCAGCCATCTTACTCCGGTAATAATGATGTTTTCAATTACAACTGGACTGAAGTCGTTTCTTCTAAATCTCAATAACGTTTAAACTCCGAAAAACAAAGTCCGTTATCAAAAACAGCCAAAACTACTATAATGATGAGCACAATGTACCTGTTACCTACCACACAGTCCGGCCCAGAGACTTCCGGAAAGTAGGTCGCATTTACTATGATAATTGAAGGGCCCACAATGTAAAGTGACTTATTGATAAATAAAATTAATACAATAATTGCTTACGGTCGGTATCGGATCAATGTTAGTATAATAATAATAAATTAAAAACAAAAGGCACAATAATATATTTTAAGCAGGGCGCCCTCGAATGCTAATAATAATAATAATAATAAAACAAAAAAAAGAACAATATAATAAATTTTGCATACAGAAGTATGCATTTGAGTGGTGGACGAAAACAAGTTTTCATTATCATCAGATATATTTTTTCAGTCTAATTGTTTCGTTGCACACAATATATCGTAAATAGAATAACACATTGACGTTAAAATATGAATCGTTTTACAAAAGCTCTTAGTGAAAAAGGTAAACCGTTATTAGTTCTTGACGAGTTTAAGTTTCGAAAATGTACTATCTTAAAAAATGGAATAAAATAAAATCAAATTAAATAAATTTTATGTAGTTGTGACAAAATATTTGTTGATGGAACATTTGAATTTTGTTCTAAATATTTTTATCAACTTTTTACGATACATGGTTTGAAAAATGGGCACTATGTTCAACTTATATTTTCTTTACTGCCAAACAATGCTATCAAGTACATGCGAATATTTATTTCAAGTTTTGATTAGTAAATTTGCAACATTCAATCTTTATTTTAATCCAAAAACAGTCGTTAAAACAATCAAACTTGTGACCAAATGAACAAATATATTTTTCTGTAAACTAACCAAATTATATTATTCTAAATTGTAATTTCATGCTCAAATTATTATTTAAAAAATTATTATTATTCTTAATCTCAAAAATCTTATAACTTTATGATATAACCACCTATTTCTCTGTAAAACTGTATAATAATACAATATATTATGCATAAATACTCGTAAAAGAATCGGTTAGCAACTAACTAATAAATTTTCTTAGGTAATGTCAAATTTTTAGAGCGCAGTTGGTCTATCGACTCTAAAATTTTTAGAGCGCAATTGGTATATTGACCCTTGAATGTTTAAAGCGCAATTGGTAAACTTTCCATGACTCGTAGTTAACAATCAGCCAAGCGGACGCCGGCCGGCCAGCCGCTTCTTTTAAATTTTAAAATCCCAGTAATCGGCTACTCTCTGCGCTATTCTCGTGGAAGAAAAAACGTGTTGCTGGACAATAGACGTCGCAAATGTAGGCATTTTGAAAATTTTAATGAAAACAATTTATAATTACCTACGATTCTCTCGGTGCACAAATAATGATCGTTTTGATCAAATCAGTTCGTTTTCGTGACAAAAATTAAAAATCAAAAACCACGGATAAATTAACTTATAAAATTACTTTTATTCTTATTAAAAATTAATAAAATCATATTTTTTTTTTGAGGTTAATTTCTTATCGTTTACTACATATTGTACGCAACTTCAGGTTGTAGTTTCAAAATTTATATAGAGGAAATAAAGCTCGTGTCTTACTTTTAAAAAAAAAAATTGATACGTGAATACGTCTTCTACCAGGATTACCGTTGTTTTTATTTTACCGAGTTCTCTGTTTTGTGTCTTGTTCAACCGTCAACCGTACTAAATCAGGTAAGAGCGTGTAGTTTTCTTTCTTAACTATGTACGACTGATGGTACCTACGTAATTGCCCTACTTCCAGCACTGCCTTATGTTAAGTGTATGTTAAGTCTACTAAAAATTCGGTAAATCTTTATGTCGATACTTTTGAAATTCAACAATGCCTGTATGTATTGGATTTATTTCCATTGAATGTAGCACCACATAATATTATATTATAGTTACTTATTTTTCGGCATTAATTTATTAATATTTTAATGAAAAGGTAATATCCACTGTACAAATTGCAAGTTTTTAGTGTCTTGAAAGTTTTTATTAAAATAATAGTCATTACCTTAAGTAAATAATATATAACTACTGTTACCTATCCCTTCTTATTATGACAATGATGAATTAATGTATTCAGTTCATATCATTTACTTTTAACTATCAATTTATTACACTTAGAATGCCATCCGATTCTAAAAAGAGACAAATGCAAAAAAAAGAAAGATGCCGCCAAAGCAAGACAAAATATTAAACCAGCTGGAACAAAAGCAAGTGAAAATGGAGTAAATGGTGAAGAAAATGTTCCTATTAGTGAAGAAGGTAGTACAAATATTTTATTTATTAAATTGTAATATATAATTATTATTGAGTTATACTACAAGCTTATACTTTGGTTTGATTAACATATTTTCAATACTTCATGATGAATGGTAATTCTTTTCTTGATTATTACTATAAACAAAAATTATCAAAATCTAGTCTGTTCTCATTATAATTAATTATTTTTCTTTTTAGGTTGTGGTTCCAGTACTATTTAATACTAAGTATATTTACATTAATATAATTTTTTTTTTTTTAATTTTAGAGTTGCTTTGTAAAAAGCTAGAAGCTGATGCTAAATTGAATGCTGAAGCTCGAGCTTGTACTGGTAGTTTAGCGTCTCATCCAAGGTCTAGGGATATTAAGATTGATAATTTATCAATAAGTTTTCATGGATGTGAATTGTTGCAAGACACTATGTTAGAATTGAATTGTGGGCGCCGTTATGGTTTAATAGGTTTAAATGGAAGTGGTAAGTAATAATTCATTATTATTTATTATAATTGTTTTACTTGAATTAATATTTTTTATTTTCTCAGGAAAGTCAACATTATTATCAGTATTAGGAAATCGAGAAGTTCCAATTCCTGATCAAATTGATATTTTTCATTTGACTAGAGAAATGCCAGCATCTGAAAAATCTGCACTTAAATGTGTTATGGAAGTAGATCAAGAAAGAATAAGGCTAGAAAAACTTGTTGACGAATTAATAGCATGTCCCGATGACGGTAAATTACTTTTTTTAATTAATTATATTTATAATGCATTAATAATAAATAATTACTTATTTTTAAAATAGAATCACAAGAACAATTAATGGATGTTTATGAAAGATTAGATGACATTAGTGCTGATACAGCTGAAGCTAGAGCTGCCAATATATTACATGGTTTAGGTTTTTCAAAAGAGATGCAGAACAAAAAAACAAAAGATTTTTCTGGTAATTTTTTGTAAACAATATAATTTTTAATTTATCATAAATAATTCTATTCATTTAGATGATTAATTATTTGGTTTTATATTTATTATTATTTTTTTGTAGGTGGTTGGAGAATGAGAATTGCTTTAGCTCGGGCATTATATGTCAAACCACATTTGTTGTTACTTGATGAACCGACTAATCATTTGGATTTAGATGCATGTGTTTGGCTTGAAGAAGAATTGAAATCGTATGTATAATAATATTAAGCAAAATTAACTATTTTTAACCAGTTTTAAGTTATCCATCAATCTAATAAAACTAACCATATTTAATGAATAAAAAGTATTTTACAAAAAATGATTGCATTAATATTTTAATATTATTTTTATTCAATGACATAACTTATATTTCTTATATATATATACGAGATTGAAAAATATATTCCGATATTGGAAAAATGTTATTTCATTATATTTATGGTATTTTTATTTATAAAATATTTTCTTGATTTATTAGTGTTTACTTATGTTATAAATGCAATTTCAGATATAAAAGAATTTTAGTGATAATATCTCACTCTCAAGATTTTTTGAATGGTATTTGTACCAATACTATTCATCTGGATAAAAAAAGACTTAAATTTTATGGAGTATGTATAAATTATTTATACAACACAATATGATCAATAACTACATTTTTTAATATATATATGTATATATATATATTTCTAGGGTAATTATGATGCCTTTGTTCGTACGAGAGAAGAACAATTAGAAAATCAGATGAAGCAATACAATTGGGAACAAGATCAAATTGCTCATATGAAAGTAAATTTAAATTTAATTTAGCATTTAACATGTTGGCTGTGAATGACGCATTTTAATTACGCAGACGACTCGTAATTGCATCTTCTTGATATATTTTACATTCGTTACATTCTTTAGGTATCTACGATTTAGGTGATTGAGTATGAGTGATATTATCTTTATCATAACATCTACATTAAAAATAATTTGGTAACACAGTTGACATATTTGCATCATGAAAAAAAATTAATTTTTCAACTCATCAAGCTATATGCATATGAAAATGATTCGCAGTGAACGTGTTTAATCAAACTTTGATTTTTATTTAACATAGTATTAACTATCTATTAATTTAAAATGTATGAATATATTTTAGAATTATATTGCACGTTTTGGTCACGGAAGCGCTAAATTGGCTAGACAAGCTCAGAGTAAAGAAAAAACATTAGCAAAAATGGTTGCACAAGGTTTAACTGATAAAGTAACTAATGACAAATTAGTTACATTTTATTTTCCATCTTGTGGAACTATTCCACCACCAGTTATTATGGTTCAGGTAAATATTTATAGAATAATTTTTAAATACATATGTATTAAGAGTGAAGTATATTTGAAATAATATATAATACATAATGAAATTGATTATGAAAGGATTTTAAAATATTTAATCCAAAATATAATTATGTATTACAAAAATCAATAATATTAAATATTTATGGTTCTTTATGTATAAATATTTTTTGATAATATGGATATTATATTCTTATGCTCGTTCTTACAATGCCTGGTTAAGTATTGATTAGCGCTAACCAGCAGTTTTACAAAAATTGAATGGATAGTTGATTCTTATATATGTCGTTAATTAGTCTCCGATTAACGGATATTTTAACCGACTGAATTCAGCCAATTAACCTCCAGTTAATTAAAATCTGTTAGTGTCATCAATAATAATTTTTATAATCAGTAATTATTGGTTTTTTGTTATTTGACATTGGAGTTTGATCATACAGTTATAGTATAGTGTATACAATTTTGTTCAATTTTTTTTTTTTTTTGTTATAATTTAAAACTTACGTTTTGAAAATAATGCCATATTATTTTACATATTTAGCAGCCAACTCAATCATGATATATATTCTCTTCTGTTACAGAAAAATTACTCCATCAGAGTTTCTTACTATTATTTTTTGACAAATTTATAATGTGTTATAACTTATATCTATATAAAATAATATAGCTTATGTCTTATAAGAAATAAGAATATTGGGTTTTATAAATTCAACAGTCAAGAAAATATAACATTATAACAAATTATCAGATAGTATAAAGAACAACAATAACAAATGATAACTCAAGAATTCAATGCTTACCTATGCATGTGTAGAACATTACAATTTGTTAATGGGCGGTTGTCTTGGAATTCACTTGTATTAAAACTGCCGGATAGTTATATGATTTTTAATCGAAGATTGTAAGAATGGATTGCTGTAACTGGTACGTAACTAACGACATTACGGATAGGTAACCAACACTAACTGAACATTGTAAGAACGGGCCTTATTTTTTTTTTGCATTTTATGTAAAAATAATTTTTATTTATATTATTTACATATTAAAATACTTAATAACTAAATTTAAAACTAATCAAATATAAGTTCGGAGTGTAGTTACTAATTAATATTATTTATCATGGTTTTTAGAATGTAAGTTTTCGGTATAATGATGACTCTCCTTATATTTATAAAAATTTGGAATTCGGTATTGATTTGGATACAAGACTTGCATTAGTTGGACCTAATGGAGCTGGTAAAAGTACTCTTCTAAAATTACTTTATGGTGAAGTAAGTATAATATTTTATTAAGTTTTAATTTATTTATTTATTTTCATAAAATGTAATTATTTTTAGCTTTTCCCTACCGAAGGAATGATTCGTAAAAATTCTCATTTAAGAATTGCTAGATATCATCAGCATCTTCATGAACTCCTTGATTTGGATTTATCTCCTTTAGAATATATGATGAATTCATTCCCTGAAGTAAAAGAACGAGAAGAAATGCGTAAGATTATTGGACGCTATGGTTTAACTGGAAGGCAACAAGTTGGTTAACTCTCTAATAAATTGTTGGTCTATAGGTCAATTGTTGTGACCCTCATTTTGGTCGAAAATAGGTTTTTAACGAAGTATTAAATTTCATACAATTTTCTTGTGTTCTACCAACTGTCGCAACCCACTGTACGATTTAACTATTTGAATTTTAATATTAATCGTTTATTAAACGTCATAAACCAATATGATAAATATTGATAACACGTTCAAAGTGTCTCTTTTAAAATTATGTTTTTGTGGATTACGACACATGACCTTTTGACCAACAAAATAATAAGGTGCTCAATTCTTAAAAAAAATTCTTTTACCAGGTGTGCCCAATTCGTCAACTTAGTGATGGTCAGAGATGTAGAGTTGTTTTTGCTTATTTAGCTTGGCAAACTCCTCATTTATTACTACTTGATGAACCTACCAATCATTTAGACATGGAGACAATTGATTCATTAGCAGATGCTATAAATGATTTTGATGGTGGCATGGTTTTAGTTAGCCACGACTTCAGATTAATTTCTCAGGTAAACTAAATATCTTTAATTTTTCTTACTATGATTATAAAAATATTTAAATAAAATTAAAATACATTGATAGTAGTAAAAAAAAAAAATGAAACATATATTAAATTACTTAAAATTTCAATCAAGGATTTTAAAAATGTATATTACTATTCTAATGATTTTTAATATTCTAACAAATTATTTTTTTAAACATTATGTGTCAATAATTTTACTTATATATATATTTTATAACAGGTAGCTGAAGAAATTTGGATTTGTGAAAATGGTAAAGCTACGAAATGGCAGTCTACTATTTTAGATTACAAAGAACATTTAAAACAAAAGATATTGAAAAACAATGATTCTGCTCCTAGTAAACGTTAAATTATTCGAATAAATAAAACATTTTATTTTTTATTTGTTCTGTTATAACATCATTGAACATTTTAAATAAAAACAATAAATACAATTAAATGTATATTTCATTTTGTTTTCTTTATTTAAATTTTTCAAACCGTTTTTCTTGTAAAATTAACAGTACAATATTTTTTGATAAGGGTTAACTGACATTTTCTCCATTGATTATTTTCCAATGATAGTAATCTTATCTTTGTTATTTTTTTTTCTCAAGAAATATACCAGAAAAAGTTTGTTGAACCATGAATTATTTTTAGAATATGCTTAAATAGACAAAAAAAATTGATATAATTTGTTAGTTTCAATTATAATTACTGTTCTATTACTACGATACAGATATTAACAAATTGTCCAAGCAATGTCAGTTTTGTCATAGGAATGAACATTTTGATAATTAAAAAATTATTCAAATACTTAAAAAGATCAGTTGCAATTCAAATTAATTGTCTATCGGTTAGTATTTTTAATCTACTGTTTCCAATTTTACCCTTATACCTTGGTGTTAAAATACTAACATAAAGGTCACTCCACGCTATGAATGTTTCGCTTTTCATGTTTTCACATTTTCGTTGAATTTCGTGAATAGTTTGTATAGCATTTTCACGAAAACATTTTTCGTGAAAATTGTTCCGCTGTGTTTCGCGAACGAGACGGTAAAATTGACGAAATCAAAGGGCGCAAGATATTATACTAGAAAACGAAAAACACGAAACATGCATTGTGTGTATACCTTTTCTACGAAACGCGAAAAATGCATAGTGTGGAGCAGAGCTTGTGCTAATGTGCATTTGTACATATAATGTGCAGTTCTTATTTAAATGTTGTGCAGTTCATAAAAAAAAAAATATGATTTTAATTTTGAATAATTAATTCTATATGTCTATGAGTTTGTAAAATAGGTACCATTTGACATTATTTTGTTTTCCGGAATTATTAGAAATTACGATTAAAACATTAATAATAAATATCCATGAATATCAAGAGATTAAATTTACGGTATTAGTAATTTATTAAAGTCTCCATTAAATTCCACCATGAATGTTTCAACTGAAAATATATACTTATACATTAGTTATAACTTGCCTCTCTTGTATGATTGGGATTCTAATATGTCAATTGTCAAATGGATGAACAGCAAAAAACATCGAATAATTACAAGAACAAAGGCTAAGCAACAAAATTATTTTAATGGTGTGTTTCCAGATGCTACAAACAAACATCACCAATTTGAATATAGTAATACTGATGATGAAGAGGTTGTCACAAAAAAAGAAAAAGAAATCATTTTAAAATTAAATTAAAGGAATTTGTTATTTCAATTATTAAAATATATATACATTATGATGTATAATATAATTTAATATTGATGTTAGTATGTATTATTTATTATATGCCAGCGAAGCGAGTGTCAAATTTTTTTCACTTCTGTAAAACAAACAGGATGTGCAGCTCTAATATTTCTTTAACGCAAGCTCTGGTGTGGAGCGACCTTAAAAAAACAAGCAGATTTAGGACCAATAATTTTTCAGAAAAAAATGTCATTGTATATACACAAAATAAATATAAGCCAATTAATTCAAGTATTAATTTATATTAACTACAGTCCAGAGTACCGTAGCAACCAAATATTTCGCCCAGGACAAAACTTCAAAATGCATTCTTATGTATTTTTAATTTAATAATATTATAATATTATTACTGACTGAAAAAACTGCTCAACTATAAATTATAAAAATGTAATTATTAAATTACTAAAGAACGAAAAATGTTTCTTAAGTAAGAACGAGGAAAGAAACTTTTCTTTTTTCATGCCAGGAATGAAAAAAACAATTTATTCCTTTTTAACAAAATTAATATGACCATAAACATTTTTCAATTGAACCCTGATATTAGTTTTTTTATATTAGCTAACTAATATTAGTCAAGTTACTGTTATGCATCAATATAAATATGAAAAAAAAAAATCAATACGAATGGTCCATGGTAGATCAATGGATTCCCAGCGGCGATGGCTAGCGGAGATTTTCATCATTATTGTCAATCATTGTCCAAGTATATACTACCCTAAAATTATAAATAATCTAATAAAATAATTCAAATTCATTATTTAGACAATGTTTGTGAAGGAATGCATAACACAAGTCAATCAAAAATATATATTATCTAAATAAAACTGTAATACGAAATACATCCATGACAATTGTACAATATGTCATTTTAACTAAGCATTTTTACGTCCGGGGAAAATGTTAAAATTACTACCTATCATTGATCAAGAATCAAATACCCCTCCCTACAATTATTATCCAATAAATAGTAAAGAATCATATTTATTGAGTTTTAAACAAATTATCAGTAAAAAAAATAAAAATATCAAACCTATAATCAATAATAGATTTACTACAAAAATTACACCCTCTAAAAATGAATGCCCGGAAATCAAGACGAGGGGTCTTCCTCCCACTAATTTCGCCCCTGTGTTTGAACATTATTAGAATTATCGTAAGTATCAAACATTGTTTATGTTTCTAGATTTATATTCTGAATGAAAAAAGTCTTACAAGTTTTTCGTTGTTTAAATGTATTGTAGGTATTATTTGTATACCCCTCCCACTCAGTTAGCATCTTGAGTACGACATTATACGTCTACACCACTATAAAAAAAAATGTCATACAGATATCAGGTTTCTTATGGGTAAAAGCAAGTTGTTTATTTTAAGTTAAGCCCAAGTATTGGTCACTCAACCTTTCGGCGCATTTAAGAGGGATAAAGAGAGTCGTAAATCATCCCCCAAAACCCCGTCGTCAGAATCAATTTTATTTTTTCGGGTATTGTTGAAAAATAGTATCGATCTATTTTTACTATCCATTATATCGATTTAAAAATACATGGTTGCTTAAGAAAGCATGAATACAATAATGCCATAGGTGAGCAAGAATATATGATTGTGTATTATTGTGTTTACCGTCCGACGACCCACGCGTCCCTTTTAACATCGGTAAGTGGTATACTCGTTTGGCGTGAAGGATGGGTGTTAGGTTTAAGAATGAGGATAGATGTGATATGGTGCAGGTATGTCGTACATTGTTCGGGACAAGATATTTTGAAGGTAGTCGCCGTCAGTTGCAGTCGGCCGCGATGTTGCCGCAAGCATGACCACCTAATCCCAGAGCTGTATGCGTTTCCGGGAACTCCGGGTCAGTCAGTTAACGGCCCGTTTCGTTCGATCTTGGTAATAATAATAATATTGTTTTGTTCGACGTTTTTATATCGGAAATATTTTTTCGACCGGTTTTTAATGCTTCACGTGTGGAAACGATCACTCACCTATTTTACAATTCAATAAACTGTATCAATTCGACCGGTAAGTACTATTCAGCCGGAAATAACTAGGGCCGCCGTGGTTAGAGAATTGATGACAAAGACGATCACCAAGGCCACTAAAAACACTCGTTAAAATTGTTATTCCTTTCACAAGAAAATCATTAGCCATTTGGTTTCTGATGTTGTACGTGAATACTATTGTTTTTATAACATTAATTGGCAAATTATAAAAATATTTTTCGTATATTTGTCAATGTTGAAATTTCACGAGTCTATCATTTATACCGTAATAATATGTTGTACCGACATAGGAGTGGAATATTATTATTGTGGCTGAATGTATTTTTAAATTTATATCGAAAACGTCGTGGCTGACTGTTATAACGACTTTTCATGTAAACACCACCGAGTTCTAAATCGTTCGATAGCAAAAATATTTTCGTGTTTCCGAGTGTCCATCGATAACTACCTCTGATTACTATTAATATTGTGACCGTGGAGGGTGCAACTATTTTTCTTTTTTATCCAAGGCTGCTACACTGAAAGTAACTTATGGTAGGGTTGGTGGGTACCTCGTGAAAACGGACAGGGTGTATTGTACTGACGATGAACAATCTAGGAATACTCGGAGTACTGATGGAATGATGATCTAGGGGTAGTGAACGCGTGCCAGGTGATGGCCGTAGAAAAAGCGTATAATTTTGTTCGTACGATGAATGCATAGTCGTGTAGGGGAACGTAGTTGGTCGAGTTAGTCTTCAAATGATTGCAATTTCCCCTCGTAATTATGCGCAATTTAAGCGACAGGAAATTACGCGGACCAAAAAAGCGAATTAAAAGAGATCCATGTATGTAAACTGATAAATTAATAGTTTTTTTTTTTTTTGACCAAGTATTCAACGCTTAACCCGATGTTTGGGAGTATTTTCTTATAATTCACCCCTACTGCATTTTATCAGTACACACGCTATGCATTTCAATAACAATAACAATATGATAAAAGTGATTATTTCTTATCTGTATGTAGGTATACACACATTTATCTATTTATACTGACATGGTTTTGTCTTACGTTTTCTTACCAACATTGTAAATGGTCGTGTCCTCGCGTTCGCTATTATTTCACATCAATTAGTATCACCATGGTCCGATATATTAGTCCACACGTGGTTATTGTTCGGTAACTTGAGTTTTTAAATTATTTTTAAAGCACTCAGTTGTTCAATACTCTAGTGAAGATGGACAATTTGAACATACTAAACATTCGAGACCCACTAGTAGACCTTGTGGAGAGTAGCGATGAAGAAATTCCATCGTTGTCAAAAATGTTGTCCGTTGAAGAAATGCTTCTAGTTAAAGGCAGACAAGAAAAGTCGTTGGGCAATCTGGCTACCAAATTTGCAGATCTCCTTAGAAACTCTCCTGATGGAATAATGCATTTGAATAAAGTAATTCACATTTTATTTTTTGTTTGGACATAGTTGGAATACATTTTTTAATAGTATAAATAATTTACATCATTTAGTGATCTTTATTTATTCTTAGTACAATGTTTCTTATAATTTATATAACATTTTGTAATTTTTAATAATATAACTAAGCCAAATAATATTTTTATGTTATAAATTTATTTATATATGATTCATGATACTATTTTTTATTGAAAATGCTAATACAGAATCATTTTATATGAATTTGATAATAAAGTATTGACAAAAAATATAAGGATGATCGTACATTTTAGAACTCTTATCTTGTAAGCATCTGAATAATACTAAGTCAATATAAACTACTTTAATTCTTTAAACATTAGATGGTAATGAATAATAAAAAACTTTTTCTATTTGACATTCTTATTGGGTGATCTACCAAAAATTAAATAAAAACGACCTTCAACTGCTTAATATTTTAATATTTTTCTTTGTGCTACATATTGACTCGTTTTGCAAGTGCTCCTCATTTCATCCTATATTTCTTTGGTAGTTAAAATAAACATACACTTGTAAAATTGAATATATATTTTTCATTCCTAAATATGCCATTAATTATTTATCATTAGACTCAATAAACTAATAATGTATAATTAATTGTCAATATTTAAAATTTGTCAATTATTATAATAATAAAGCAAATAACAGCATAAAAATATAATATTACTTAATTTCTGTAGTGCATTTCATTGTAGATATTATTTATGAAATTATATCAAATAATATATAGTCCTGTGCTTAATATAGTCCTAATATATATTTATTACCAATATATAGGCGATACAAAATACTATTTACACTTCCAGTAAAACATCAATGGCCGCAATATGTCCCTTCAATTTTGCTATTTACTCAGCTAAATAAAATTATAATATTCTATAAAATATATTTTTTGTTCTTGAAAGTGTTATAAAAAATTAAAAATTTTATTTTATTATGAATACACTTAGGAATTTTGTGTTATACATTTTTTAACATGTCTATAAATAAAATATTCTATCTTTTAGGCAACTGCTATGCTTGCTGTTAAACAAAAACGACGAATTTATGATATTACTAATGTGTTAGAAGGTATTGGATTGATCGAAAAAAAAACAAAAAATCAAGTTAGATGGAGGTAAATTCATCAATACTTTTGATCTTATATACACTTTTCAGAAAATTAACCATTTTTTCGGTGTTTATTTAAATTACTGTATACTAATTATATTAACTGTATATTGTTAGGGGAGTTGAAACAAGTGAAGATGAAAAAACTGCTGAAATGAGATCAAAACTTCAAGAAGAAATACAAACATTAAAATGGCAAGAAGATATACTAGATAAACAATTAGAGGTATTTGTTTTTTATAATTAATTAAAAAAGTATATATATATATAAAAGATTTATTTTTAATTGTTTCAACATTTTTTATTTCAGTTAAATATTCTATTTACTAACTGTATTATGTACTAAGATTTATACAATTTTAATAATGGTGAATAATCAATTTATTTATTGCTTAATATTAGGTAGTAAATATGTGGTAATCACAATAAAATACTCTAAATTTACTATTCAGTGGCGTATAGGCATATATTTTTTTATTAGGAAGGAATTGGAAGGGCCTAAATAGGCTAGGCCCCCTAAAAAATAAACTGTTCGTAACATATTATTTTTTACAATATAATACATAATTATTTACAAATTGCTCGTAGTACTTGTGAATACAGTTATTTTGATTTTTTAATGTTGAAAATCATATTGAATATATATAATTTTATTCTTATATAAATTAATATATTAATAATTTTTTTAATGATTCACTATTTAACGCAACTTTATAAATTATTTTTATTTATTTATTTATTTATTTATTTAACGCCAATTGGCAATTTATAGCTATATAGTAATAATTAGTAGATTAACAAGAAATGATAATAATGAAATAATATACATGGAAAACTTATTTATAATTATAGACTTAAGTTTAAACTTATACTAAACAGTGTTAGTTAAAAGAAGACATATTATGGTAATACTAATAGCTACCAAATTATGGTAGCTGGGCAAATAGAAGTTAAAATTTTTTTTTTCTACACTCATGAGAATGAAACTTTTTAAATGGTCTTGAGTGATAGAGATTCTCAAATAATTTTTAACATATTTTAATTTTGAAAAGCTATGCTCACAACCTACTTGTGTTACTGAAAATATTAAAAGTAGTTTATAAGATAAATATAAAGCCGGATAAGTATTAGTGTACAAATTATAGTTTACTACAATATTAAAACAACAAATAACACAACACTTGATAGGTCTGATAGCATTATGTGCTTTGTGAGTACAAATTTCTTCTGGCTCATTTTCTAAAATTAAAATAAAGAGTAAATTAATATAAGTAAAATTTAAAACATGCTGTAGATCACATAATTAAAATTAATAATTATTTAAAGACAATATGGGTACGTACGTACTAGTACTATTATCTGACTCATCTGCACTTTCTTCAAAACTTTTATTTTGTGAGTTATATACATTTGTACAGTTTATTTTAAGTTTATCCCATTTTGAAACAAAGTATATGTACTCTAGATGAAGCTGTTGATAAGATAAATCAGTTTTAAATGATAAAATGTTTGTGAAAATACTTTTCAATTCAATACTTTTCAAAACCTAGTCTGGGAAGTTGTTTTCCTTCAGTAAAAAAATTAATTGTATCAAGGCAATTGAAATCAGCATACAAGTCCTTATGTTTTTCAAATCGTAATTCAATACTTTGAATAACTGAGTCAAATATTACATTGCAAACATTAACTTCAAATAACTTTAATGGATTCATAGTTTAATCATCTGCAAATTCGTATGTAAATTGTTAAGTCTTTTTTCTTAGTCGAGTAGTTGGTACTCTATCACTAATTTGGATATTAGTATTTTCTATTTTATCTAGTTCATTATTTGCCCATATAACAAAACTATCAGCAGCCTGTTTAATAGTGGTAAAATCACGATTCATTCATTTTAAACTATCAAGAGTTTGGGTAACCATTTGAAAAGCCCATATAAAATTAACGACACATCCTTGGATATATTTAGAAAGAGAAGTAGTTATATTGAAAATCCTTAAATATATTAGGGTATTAAGAATGGTTTCATATTTTTTATGTCCTTCAATAAAACCAATAGATTTTAAGTGTGCTTCAGGTTTAATATTTGAGTTTTTTACAAATTTCCTCTAGTGAAGTGACTAGTTTAACAAATAAGCATTATCAAAATTATTAAATTACACAGCTGCTTCAAATTTCTGTCCTCAATAGATAAGACCACGCTTGGCAGTTAGTTTTACAATCTCAATGATTCGAAATAATACTAGCCTATTATTTTTAATTTGATTTTTTCTCACTAAACTCAGTCCATATTTTATAAGTGAATCAACAGAAACACTGTTTTTTCGTCATGATATGAGTTTCAACATTATGCCTATGAAATAAAGTTACTTTATGCCCTTCAATGTGTTCATAAACATGTTTCCACTTCATTAAACCAATAGAAAATATGCCAGTACCATCACCATAAGCCAACATATGCAACAATAAAAAGATGAATTCTTGTAATTATAAGAAACCTACATTCTCTTTTCTCCATCTTTCGGAAATATACTTTTAATGATGAGAATGGAATGTTTTTTTCAAGTTGATAAGGATGAAATAGCCAGTACTTAAATTGCCAAAGAAATTCTTTTCATTAGGTTTTTTGAAATAATCATCATCAAAACCTTAAAAGACAAAAATAACATATCTAAAATTTGTAATAAGTAAGAATGTTAAGACATATCTAATGGATCGCTGTTAAAAAGGAATAGATAAACAAATTGTTCAATCATTTTTAGTAGGTATCTGATTGCTTTAAACTTTTTAAATTATACTTATTTATAATACTAAATGTTTTGTTTGTAGAAATAATTATATATATATATATATAATTAAATACAAAATGAATGGATTTAGATAGTTATCATTATATTGATATTTTTATTAAGGTGTTTTGTACGCTGACAATAACGGTTAGCTTCTTCAGATGAATTATTAGTGCAGTCACTATCCAAATTTAAAATAGTTTCATTTTCATTTTGTTTAAAAACCAGTGATCCAGTCGATCCAGATAAATCTAATGAAGAAGTACTAGGGATGTTGTCAAATAATTCTTTATCTAGAATTGTAAAATATATCAATATTATTACTATAATGTATTTCAATTTAATCTAATTAAAATATAGTAGATTTGTACTTACTCATTTGTATGATGTCAATGGTATTTGTAAAATTATAAAATAAAAATATACAATGACCCGACTATTATAATAATTTAAAATGGTAGCTGCTAGTTTTGGCTAAGGTCATCATTGGGTTATATAGGTAATTAATAATTACTAATTAATAAATAAGCATTAAGTAGACCAGTCTTAAAATTAGTACATATACAAATTAAATAATAGTTTATTATATTAGACATTCATTTTTACTTAAGTAAATAAAACAGCGTTCAATACCAACAGTTAGTACTTAACGTTCTAACATAACTTATAAATTGTAAATTTAAAAAAGCTCCCCCTTAAATCTTATTTCCATTTAATTTTAATATAAAAAATTAATAATGAATTTATATGTAATTTAATCTAGTAAAAAATTTAACTTTAAAATACACTTATTATGCAAACTGCAATTTTGGATAAACTAAATCATGTTCTTTTGAAAAACTAAAGCTGGAAACAATTAATAGACATTAATAGGCATTTAATTTAACAAAATTAATTATCAGTTAGATTTAAACGAAACCTCTTGCATAAAGTATGTACCAATAACTTCAGTAGATATAAAGCATTCATTTTCTATGTATAAAAACATTCTGTCAGATAATGGAGACAGTTTCATTACTACAAATCTTACAATATACATGATAGTTAATTATTTTTCTAATTTAATTAATTTTTTTTATTCAGTTTTATAACTAATTCATGTTAACTTTTGATCATGCTTTTTTTGCTTTTTTTTTAAATAAATATGCTTCATTTTTGCTTTTTTAAGACAATTTTGGGTTAAGACAAAATATGAGGTGAGGCCTACCAGAAAAATCCCAAATTCCCAGTAGGCTTATCTGCCTGATATTATTAATATAAATGTTTAATATTTACAATATTATATTTTTCAAATTCAAAAATATTTAAATAATTATTTTTATTTCAGATTCTAAGTCGTGATTTTAAAGTGCTTAAAGAAGAAAAATCGTTTGCTCGTTATATGTATTTATTGAGTAGTGAAATCTCTAACCACCAAGAAAAACGATCAGTTTTTACAGTACAACCTATGGAAGCTCTTAGAGGAGCTAGTATTTCCATTCCAAGAACCAAATTTAACCGAAACTATAATACTAAATCATATGATAGCAGTATGCCATTTAGAATACATTTTAACTCTAAAACTGTTCCAGTTAATATGAACATTATTTCATTCAAAGCTTTTGGCCAATTTGAGGTATGTTTTATGTTATTTTTTTTTTAAATAATATTTTAGTTTTCCATTTTTAATACTTAAAAGTGTAATATTTTAATCAATAAAAATTATTTAATTATACTATATTTATTTATGTTACAGCGAAAAAGATGTATCTCAGACACTGTTAGTAAATTAAAAAAAGTTCCTCGTAATAATTTTTCTGATGTGCCATCAAGTATTAATAATATTTTACAGTGTAAGTCTTGTTACCATGAATTATTATTTTAATTTTAATGCATTCAAGATATTAGTATATTGCATAATCTGTTTATATAACAAATCTAATTAAATTGTATGGAATTTAAATACATAGTTTTCATATAAATTTAATTATGATGGTAAGTTTACTTTTAAATTTTTATTTTTTTTTTTTATTTTATGACATCAATATATCTTTAAAATGTGAATAAAAATGTATCTATGTATATTAAAATAGATAATTAAATAAATAAAATAAATAAATTTAATTAAATAATTTTATTCTATAGATACTGAAGAAACTGATGAAGTAGAAGAAATTATTGTTTTAAATAAAGAGGGTGAACAGGTGGAAAAAAATTTAAGTAAGTTTACAATTTTATTTATTTTTTTTTTTTCATTTGTTATAACTTAAAATGTTTCAACACACTGTTATTACAAGTATTTTGACAATTTTAAATTTTATAAGTAACATATTTATAATATAAATAATATTGATAATAATGATACTAAATTATTAATGTATTATTATTAATTGAGATTGTTATTGAGAATACAATTTGACGTTTTTGAATAGAGTTAATGAGGATATTTATTAATATAATTATATAAGGAAAAGAGATAAGATTATGGAATACTACTATTAGCTTTAAGCTGGTTACACACGTAGCGTTTCGTGCGCTGCGTATCGAAACGCGAACGCTGTAAGTATATTCACTCGAGAAGAGCGTATCTGCGTTCTAAACCCGTTTTTCTTTACCAAAAATGCGCAAAAACATGTTTAAAATTCTTAGTCCATACGGTCTGGTCATTGTTCAGTTCAAATTACAACGTGGTCGAGGGAAGTCAACTCGAAAGTTAATTTTTTTTTATCAAAATTGTTATTTTTACATCTATGATGGATCGGTTTAATGATATTGAAACGACATGTGTTGCTTACGTTTCATTCAAAAAACACAAAATGCAAAAACAAAAAATAAACAGAAGACGTTGTTGGGTACACCCATTAAATGCCATTGCAGAAAAAAAGTAGGTAGGTAGGTACTAAGGTACCTATACAACAATATTCACTGCAGAGTGAAAACGCACTTCGTTGATATAATTTTATGAATGAAATATAATTGATTATTAACGAATATGTATGTAGTATTGCGAGATAGTAAAAAAACGCAGCAAAAGATACGCCCCTTGTGTATAACTACATTACAAAACCCATGTCTAATTTTAGCGTTTGATAGCGTACGGACGCTCAGAAATTGAACCATTTCGTCTTGGAGCGTTCGACAGCTGTCGAATACTCCGTTTATGCTTATCGTGCTAATATACACAATTAATACATAATTATATATATATACATAATGAGTATTTAATTTTAAATGATAAAACACATAATTTCCGAAACGCGAAAACGCAGCACACGAAACGCTACGTGTGTAACCAACTTTAAGTGTTTAGGACTGTCGTGAGAAGGAATATAAGGGCAGTGCTGTAGTGGAGGGTATACGGTGGTATACGCCGTATACTTTCTGGTTATTTCTTATAAACTCCGTATATCTTCAGATTAAGATCGTATATTCTCTGTTGTAGTGAAATTATATATATTGGGCGATTGACGGACATGTACTGTAGATTAGATAATATAACAATCAAATAACTGTATAATATCTGTATTTAAGATAAAAATAAAATGTTCAGCCGTCGCATAATACTGTGTAGTGTATCCATTCCTTCATTTTTCATTTTGCCGTTGACAATGATTCGTATATCATATCTGTGTATTAGTTATGTCCAGTCGATTATTAAAAAGGTACGTGTTTATTTTATTTGCAAATCTATTTTAATAAGCAGTTATAATATGGATAGTTGGTTAAAAACGGGAAGTTTATTATAAAGAAAAAGGAAAGACGATTATGCGTTTTAGATACTTGATATGATACCTAATGATAGTATAAATGTTTAATATTATAACTCATAGTATACCCTCTGCCTTTTTTAGAACTACAGCACTGGATAAGGGGACCAATCAATGAGTTTAGATTTTAAATAAAAGTTGATATAGTGTCGGCGATATCATTCTCCGTGTGTGATAATTGAATTTTTGTGGCTTCCGCATGTTTGGTCTTGGACTGGGCGTTTGAATCAGAGCCCTTGGCTGGATGGACTTTTTGGACTGTTTTTGAAAGTAGTTTTGTAAACTGGGCATCCCTTAAAATTTGCAGTGTGTTTCTTTGTGCTAAGGGCGCATTTGGGTGGACTATGAAGGTCTTTGGAGCACGCTTTCGTGAGCACGCATTTAGGTTCATGGCAGCAATTGTTTCGCGTGTGTCCGTAAAGTTGGCAATTGTAACATTGTGGTGGGCCACGTACCTTTTTATGTGGTTTCTCAATCGAAACTTTGGTATTGAGTAGAAACTTGATGCCAAGAGCGTCTTTGTTATTGTATTGTGTTAAAATATCCACAAAGAATAAAGGTAAAGAACATTTACTTTAATTCTTAACATTGTATATGTGTTTAACTGAGTGTCCTAACTCAGCTAAGGCACTAGAAATGTCATTACTTAAGGCAGAAAAGTGTAGGTTTCTGATAACTTTCCTGTATGGGCGAAGGTGACGGGGGGTGTATGAATGGAGGCTAGCATTTGTTTCATGTAAATGGTCAATGATTTTATTGAAATTTTCCCGATCCGCAGGTTTTATGATGATATTAACGACGTTGACCTACAGGTAAAGCCATTTGAGTCGGTGATGTTGGTTAATACCTTATTGAAAGCGGAGTAGTTTTTTATGTCCTTAACATGGATAGGTGGAGCTGGATGCCCCTTGTCTCGTTCAATGCTAGGCGAGTTCACAGGATCTTCCTTGAGGTTGACAAAAGTCGTAGTTGTTGCTATGTCATTGGTGTCATTAGTGGCAAGTAGGGCGAAACGGTTTGGTGTAACATAGACTTAAGTTTTTTTGTCATTTTGACTTGGCGAAATTGACGAGAATGACAAATTTCGTTTTGTGGATTTTGGTGTACACGGCGAAGCAGGACCAGTTTTCTGAACGTTGTCCATCATAATGATGTAAATATAAAATTGAAACTGTTAGTCAATATAGTGACCGTAATAAATTACTAATGAGCGCACAGCGATAACGGAGCGAATACGATACGATACAGTGTACATGTGTTCATGATTGAACGCTATAGCCGAACTGCAATTTTATTTTATTTTCGTAGCATATAAATTAATTTATTAAATGTTTTATTTAGTAAATATTAATTTATTAAAATTGTATGACCTAAAATAGTTTTTAGGTAATTTAAAGTTATATTCATTATACAGTACTTTTAGAACATTGATTACTTCTGATATTTTATATTAATAAAATTAAATTTAGTTTGAAAAATAATAGTCTTTTTTATTGTTTTTTTTTTAATTTCAAAAAGTACTTAGAAAATTAAACAGATGATTATTTTTTATATCAGGGTTTAGTGATTAACTTATTATTACTTTTTAAAAATTAATGTGAAAAAAGTGTATAACAAAATTAAAGCGATCATAAAAATTATTATATTATTCTTTATATCTTATTAACAAATGTATATTTTCTGTAGAAATTTTTGCTATCAATTATTTCTGTCTGTTATTCCATTAAATGGTTGATTTTTCTAGAATTTTAATCAACAATGATATGTTGTTTTATATTACTGGTTTTTATTTGTAATTTTATTTTTAATAGTAATTTTAAGAATATATTTATCCACATTTTTTGCAACTGTTAATGTTTTTCTTTATAGATAGTGATATGTCTGAACACAATGATAGTAACTCTCATGTTAAAGGTACGGTATTAATTAAATATTTTATGAGTTTTGATTTAATAAATGCTGTATTTCACTATGTTTCAGTTCCTCCACGCTATGATCCAGTATTCCGGTTAAGCCCTCCTCCTTCACCTAATATTTTTCCGTGTTTAATTGATCCATCACAGGGTGCATTTGAAGCATTTGATATAAAACCAAAATAACAAGAACTTTAATTCCTTTACCTACTTTGTTTAATTATGTTGATTACTACATATTTTGAATGTTGTAATTAATGCCATCATGTTAATATATTACCAAAATATTTAATTTTTTAATTTTTTTTTCACTTAACCCTACCTACTTAAAATTTATCTAAACTTAGATTTATTATTAGATATATCCTCTGCATATGAAAGTCCTTGACAGCAAGCCTCTTTTCAGAAGACATATTGAGTCAACACTATTGGAACTTAACTAAACCAGCTAAATGACTAATGTATTGATAGATTAATACCTCTTTAATTTATCAGTATAGTCCAGATATTTGCTATCACTATGACTAAGATTTTAATATAATAAAATCAATGTTAATTCTCAAACTCTAAAATTTTGTTTTTCAATTGGTATAATTATCAATTTAATCTAAATGTGAATTTTTTTTGGAATTTTTTACTATGTAAAATGTTATTTGCTTTTACTTATTATTTTTAAGTTACAATAATAATTTTTAAAGTTCGGTAGTTATTAATAAGATTTAATCATCCTAATGTACATGTAACATGAGTAGACCAAAAATATATTTCTTGATTTTTATTGTGAAAGTATAGAGTAAAAAATTATAAATTATATAAATAAGAAGATAATAGTAAGTAAATAGAAAATACTAAAAGTGGATGCCAATTTTCTTTTTCTATACAAAAGTTACAAACCTAAACACTTTAAGTGGACCATAAAATAATTAATAAATAAATAAATAAATAAACAAATAGTTAATTTATATAAAGAAATAAATGCTTAGCCTGGAGTTTAATTATATTTGTAACCGGTTTTGAATTAAAAGTTCATAATCAAGTATAGGTATACTAGGTTAATAAAATCACGATTTTTTCTGCAATGCAACAAATTATAACATAGTTGAGTTTGAGTTTGTGGTTACATTTATAAAATTAAAATTAAATATAAGTGGATATAAATTATTTACACTGTAACCTACACATAGTTTATGCTTAACACAGTTAAGAAAAAGGTACTTATGTAGTTGATTGAAGTTTAAAACTTAAATATTGAATAAGTTAAGTTAAAGTAAAACTATCAAGCCCCTCTTCAGATATGACCAAATATCCTATGTTCATTACTATAGTACATTGACTAAGTCGTGCCAGGCAAACGTATCAATACAGAATACCTTCAATCAGGGACGGAGTGGCCCGCCGGGCAATCGGGACAACGCCTTTGTGTAAGAAGTGGCCTGGTGTATTGGAAATAATTAATTATTTTGTTTTTGTAGTTTACTATAGAAACAACGAAAACAAATATATTATGTGAACCACGAATTAAAATATTACAACAAACACGTAATAACTCGATTTCTCATGTGTTATTCAGACGGGTTACAATATTGTATTATGATTGATATAATACGTAAATAAAATAACATTACGACTATGATTGTGAATAACAGTACCTAGGTAGTTTATGCCTGCATTTTTATAGAATAATACCACAGATTATTCTTTTCAGCATACCGGTTCATTAAGAACTATTGCTGCCGTCAAGAGATCTCGCCATCCATTTCTGTTATTAGTCAACTCAAAGGTTACATTTTGGTCTATCTCTTTCAAGTCTGGTTATTACATCGATCCACGGGTTCTTGGTCTTCCTAAGAGCCTTGTTTTATTAATTTTTCCTACAAGTACTTTTTTTTATTAGTTGTACATCTGCTCTCCAAACCACTAGCTATTTATTCCTAATAAACGCTAAGATATTTGGTCTGTTGTACACAGGCTTTTTTTTTTTTTAATGTTATAAAATAATGTTCTTAGTGTGAGGGCGTTAGAAACGTAAAAAAAAAGTTATGATAAAATAAAAATAATAATTTGTTTGCAAATGATCATCCCCTTCCATACAAAAGTTATATATAAGCCACCGGTTGTACAATTTCTGTAATTCTTGGTTTCTTCTTTCAGAAGTGTTTGTTTCTTGGTTGAATCGTGGCTCATATGTTTCGAATTATTTTTCTCTCAAATATCATTAAAAAAATTTATCGCCTTTCGTTAAGGACCATGTCTCGCAAGATTATGATTATATAATCTGGGAGATAATATGAAATAAATCAGAAGAAAACAAAACACATGATATGTACAATTTTCAATTTTTCTAATACTCATAAAATATTTTGTAGAACATACATCATATTCTCTCTTTGTACACATTACTGATAGTTATTTAATTATTTGACTTTAAATAGGTTCCTAATTGTAGATATGTACGTATAAGTGCAAATATAATTATAATTTAACATATTATTTTTCAAATTAACTGGAAAATACAAAATTATTCTATTGTATTATTAAACTAATCAAGTTATAAAGCCAATTAGATAATTAAAAAGTTATATATAAGTTAACAGGTTCGATAGTTCTTAAAATTTTAATCACTTAATGTTCACCTTTGATTCTTCCTACATCCAATATAAAAAAAATCGTCTAACATATTGTATATTATCGTGGTTGTTTAATACTAATAATACATTTGTTTGCAATAGCTAACTCGAATAATTTTCAAAACCCCACCACAGGCCACAGTTATAATATGTTGTATAATCATCCACATTCAATAATCGTCGACATCTATAGTCAAATATATACTAGTATGTCATTTATAAAATGTTGAGTGAAATATTTTTATATATTTTCATGTTTATAAAATACTTTCGGATTAACTACGTCAAGCGATTGTAGTGGCGTTCTGAAGCAAAAATAAAATGTGCATTTAACAATAACAATTTACTTCAGTGCAACACGAACATTGCTACAATATATTATAAGTACTTCCCGTAGAACAACAATATTAACAACGATCTGTACGGCGACTTTTTAATCATTTTCATGTATAATGAAATAATAGGTACTCTCACACTCGGCGATACTTCAGAAACGTTTAATAAATATATGCTTTATCGTATGCTCCGATCATTATCTGATTTGAGAATTCTAGGTTCTTTCGAGGAATTGTAATTTTTCCCCTCTTTGTACCAGTTACAAATCGCATCTTTGGCAGTCACCTGGTTCTTGTCAAAAGGATTTTCCGGCTGATGCATGAACTAGTCATCTTTTACTAACGTCTTTGTTCACGTGAGCGCGTTACGGTACAACTATAATATATGTATATATATATATATATATATATATATATATAGGTACGAACGAAAATATTAAATATTACATAATTTTGTGCTACTTATAACATTAAACTAACTATAACTTATAAAACTAATTTAAGTAAACTTAACTTCTAACTAATAACTTTTAACTTTTAACGTTTAAGTCGTATCTATGTACATATAATACAATACAATATAATTTAATACACTTTATTTAACAAAGAAAATATATTACAATGAAATTTATATGTTAAAACCTCTTATACCACAATGTTTTGTTGCAATTTCTTGCACTGTAGACTTGCTTGCAATATATATCATGCAAGAATACGCAAAGTAATAACAAAAATAATATAAAATGTATAAATGTGTAATCATTATTTTTTTTATTATCTAATATTATTTATCAATAATATGTGACATGTGCGTCTGGCGTCAGCTGCTGTTATTCGGCAACTGCTCAACACAGGACAGTCGTACAGTGCATATGACAAAAAAAAAAGTTATTTCACTAACAATTTGAATTTTGATTCAGTATAAAAACTAATTAGGAATAATAATAATCATTGAAAACATACATTTTTTTATGAAAAATAAAATAACCGGCCATCTTATATGGCCGGTTTGATGCAAAACCAGCAACCATCTTTGGTATTAAAAAACCGGTTAGTCCGGCCGAAAACCGGTCAGTTGGCAACCCTGTTTTCATTCCGTTTACCTTTTTTATCTACTCGCTACAGTCATCGGTGTTCAGTGAACGCTGTTCACGTTGAAATTGAACGAATACCGTGATCATGAGTTTTAACTTCGGCGCACCAAAAACCACCGGCCAGCCGTCTCCGTTCTCAATGAGTTCGCCGGCCAACACTTCGGGTAAATCGATTTTTAAATTGTTTACACGTGCGCATTTAAATCTCGTCATTACGATTTCCAACCGTCGGTTGTTGCATTCGAATCGTATTTTCAGAAACTGGAACGTCTAATACTTACCGGTTCCTAACTTGTAGCATGTTTTCCAAAAACGCATACCTTTCAACAAATAAACTGTACTTCAACAGTCGTCCAATGTCTTGAATTTTTTTTATTTTTAAACGAACATCCCAGCAATTTTTTAAAGTACTTTTAATTTATACTTGATAAAATACTGCTAAAAATGTCTCAACCGAAATTAAGTAGACTTTTTTTTCCATACATATCTAATATTTATTCATTTTTAAAATAGTTAGGTAATATTTATATTTTCAATGACCTAATGTGATTGAAAACATTTTAATACTAACATTAGAAATAGTTAATTTATTTTACATGAATATTTAATAAATATATATATATATATTTTACGGGCAAAGTATACAATTTTGGCATTTTATACATTTCTGGACAGTATATAAAATGCTCTTCGTATATAGGACAATATAGGTTACAGGTGATACGATTTAATGAAATATGATAAATCAATGAATAATGACATGTATTTATATTATTGATTAATTCATCTCAGTAGTTATAATTAATTGCACCACCAATCCTTTCTTGGCTGTACTTCATTTTTTTTTTTTACACAATTTGCAACTATTTAAGTATAGCATAATCATATCTCTGGTGATATTTTTTATTTACCTTGTGTTCTATCCTGTTTTGTCCACCATGTCCAATCAATCAATGAACATTATGTATAACATCAAATAACTCTTCATTAGGACATAATATTTAATTTTGTTGTTTTCAGATACTGGTACAATTAACTTGTTAACATTAGACACTTTTTAAATGTCATATTTTTTTAAAAGTTTATAATCATTCGGTTCCTTTTTCTTTGAATTGTTTTTTAATTGATTTATATATAAAATTAATTGATTATATTTTAACTTGGTAAAAAATGAAGTATTTGAACTTTTTTTTTTTTTAACAAATTGTTTAAATCTTCATTAAACTTTTCCATATTCAAATAAGTAGTTAGGTACGCACTGAATGAATTAATTTGCACTGTACTAATGATTCGTGGTTACTAAATAGTTCATTTTTGAGAATAGGTAAAAGACCAACTGCACGATAATCACTATAACTACTTATAATATAACTTATAAATCAGTAAATGTAGTAATAATATATTATGTCACGTACACTCATGTAATATGTGAATAAGCAAACATCCCCATTGTAAAAATACAATAAGAACAAACAAACTAGTTACAGATAATAATTTGACTTTATTTTAACTATGTTTTACGATTTATCATATTTCATTAAATCATATCATCCATTATCTATATTGCCCAATATATGAAGGGCATTTTATATACTGTCCGGACAATGCATAAAATGCCCAAATTGTATACTTTGCCCATAACATATATATATAATTAACTTATTTATTTTAGGTGGACAACCTCAATTAGGATTATTTGGAGCTACTACTCAGTCACCTGGTATTTGTTATTTAATTATTATAAGACAATTTAATCATATAATAAAATATATATTCTTATATGATTTTGTAAAAAAAATTTTAGCACCGGCCTTTTCTTTACCGACTAGTGTACCTACTTTTGGTGCTTCTACTTCATTGCCTTCAAGTACTTCTATTTTGGGCACTGCAACAGGAACATCAAAACCAGGATTTAATTTGAGCCCAATGAACCCTCCATCTTTCTCTTTTGGTGGAACTCCAAGTTTTGGGATACCAGCAAATCCTCCTAATACTTTAGCAACAAATTTTACTACAACTTCTCAAGCACCATCAACTCAAGCTTCCACAGGTTTTTCATTGGGGACAACTCAAGCTTCTACTGGTTTCTCTTTAGCTGGTAACACTCAAGCCCCAACTAGTTTCTCTTTAGGTGGTGCTCCTCAACCAGCATCTACTGGTATTTCCTTGGGAAGTACTCCCCAAACTACATCTACTAGTTTTTCTTTAGGAACTACTTCTCAGGCTCCTACTAGTTTCTCTTTAGGAGGTACTACTCAAGCTTCAACTGGTTTTTCTTTGGCTGGTACCACCCAACCAGCATCAACTACTGGTTTTTCTTTGGCTGGTACCACCCAACCTGCATCAACTACGGGTTTTTCTTTGGGAGGTACTAGTCAAGCATCTACTGGCTTCTCATTAGGCACAACACAAGCATCTACTGG
>NW_020271718.1:839916-905469 GCF_003268045.1 Sipha flava | reverse complement strand
CAAGCATCTACTGGCTTCTCATTAGGCACAACACAAGCATCTACTGGATTCTCATTAGGCACAACACAAGCATCTACTAGTTTCTCATTAGGAACAACTCAATCATCTACTGCTGGTTTCTCATCAAACACAGCAAGCACTGTTGCTTTTTCCCTTGGAACTTCTGGAACAACAACATCATTAAGTAGTACAACTCAAACTACAGCTGCAGTAACTACACAAGCTGCACCTGCTACATCTCAGTATTTATATGATTTATATATAGTTTTTAACTATTTCCTTATCACATAATGTAATTTATTAAACCTAACAGGCCAAGTACTCAATCCAGTTCAATTCAACCAACCAATTTCCAGCAACTTGTTGATTTAATTAACAATTGGACAGTCAGTTTAGAAAATCAAGAAAAACAATTTCTAAACCAAGCAAATGAAATTACTGTTTGGGATAATATGTTAACAAATCAATCAACTAAGGTAATTTTTATTTATTATTTATATCACAAATATTAATAATTAAACTAACCATAAATTAATTTTTAGCTTGTAAAGCTTTATGATATGCTGGAGCGTAAAGAAAAAGAACAAGTTGATATTGAAAACGAACTTGACTTCTTATTGTCTCAACAAAAAGAACTTGAAGATTGCTTAGTTCCTCTAGAACAAGAGTTACAATCTGCTGAAGTATTAAGTAGCATGAACAATGAAAGAGAACCAATGTTTGTTTTTTTAAATTATTCTTCTTTTTTTTTTATTTTCAATTAAATTTTGTATTTTATATAGATATAAAGCTGCTCAAGAAATCGACAACCAAGTAAAACAAATGTCAGGAGATATTAAAGATATTGTAAATAATTTAAATAAAGCCAACTCTAAAAAAGATTCTGATGATGATGTACGTTAAGCTAAAAATTAATCATTTAAAATTATGCTTGATTCTTATTTGATTTTTTTTTTTTCAGTTGGATACCATTTGTCGGATTTTGAATTGTCACATGACTGCATTACAATATATTGAGCATAACGCAGAAAACTTGAGTGCCATTGTATCCGAAGTAAACGAAGAACACTCCCGTTTTTTAACAGCTTCTAATGATAATACATTTATGTCATCCTTTAGAAAGTAATTAGTATACCAAATTGAATACATTTACTCATCTTTATTTAATAAAATGTAATGTATTGATTTTGTGCATTGAACGATGAATTGTAATTGTAATTTTTGATTCTTTAAGTATTAAAATGTAAATAAAAAAGTGTAAAGTAATGAACATTCTTATGAAAAGTGTAATCATTATTACAATGAAGTTCATTTTTATAAGCAAGTTGTTCATAGTATTTTCATTACTGTCAAGTGTATATAAAAAAGTTGGTAGGTATGTAAAATATAATTACGTTTAATAATGAATATGTTTTGCATATTATTTCTGTGAATAAGTATAATCATTGATTATAAATATTAATAATTATGATAAATGGTGTAACAAAAAAAAATATATTACATTCAACTAGAGGTTACGGTAGAAAACAGTTATTAAAATAAATGGGTAAACTTGCTAAAATATATTAAAGTCGTATGTTTTTAATATATGTTTATTTACTATTCATGTATTGCATATTATTCAAAATTCAGATATCCTTCATAATATAAATGTATATAATAGTATAGGTGCAGCATAGAGCTGTTTTACAGTACTATACAACTAAACCAGTGGCGTCATTGGAAGAGTGAATATTATGGATACTTCACTCTATAGTCGGCACACTTAATAGGTGTAATACATTTTCAAGAAGCTAATTTAAAAATATTATATATTATATATATAAGCCAAATATTAACTGTGGATCAACTGACCTCTTGAACTCCCTCCTGTATATCCACCCCAGGTACTGAACAAACTAATGCGTATTTACCATGGTATATTCTAAAGATTTTTGTCAATAACAAGTAATATTCAATTTCATTTTGTATATTTTTATGCAATACCTATGTATTATGTATATGGTATATCTGTTGAAGGGATTTTTATTATGAAATATAATTTATATTTGCATTTAAATTAACTTGTATAATAATTATTAATAATTGAATATATTTAGACATAACAATTTCATTGTAGATGTTGAATAAGCATTTAGGATTTATTTAACTCTATTAGTAGAAAAATTAAAATTAAATCAAAAAAATAATAATTATTATTCGACAATTATTTTTCTGTGTTTAGGTATTTACTAAAACTTTCGCTTTTTGATGCTTAATGGTTTTTCATCTTTTTAATCTGTTATGTTATTAGCTACTTCAAATATGTCTTTAAATCATGGTTGTTCTTTTTACTTCATTGGTATCTTTCATCTGCCTTTCAATTTTATTCAGCCAGAGTTATTGATTTGATGAATTTGATGATCAAATTTATATATAACTAATTCTCAATAATGTAAATACCGTTCAACAGCGGTTTAGAATAGATCCTGGTATTTACATTGTGTACCACTTCAGTCTGTAATATTTTTAATAGTCAATAATAGACATGAAAAAAGTTCAATACCTATGTACCTACATGTATTTTATATACATAGACGTGTTCACGGAGGGAGGAGAGAAGGTGCCCGTTATGCTTAGGCACTCCATGAAATGTAGTAAATTGGGTCCCAAAATGTAAGTTAAAGAGTAAGGGTCCATATTTTAACTGATGTTGCTCAAATTAAATGTAATTTATTCTGAAATTATTTTTAAAAAACATTGATGTTTCATAATAGGAAAAAATATTATACATTTTACAAATTTTCATGCAAAATCTTATTTTGATATTAATAATAATATGACAATAATAACTACAATTGACTATAAAAATATAAATCATAAATAATTTAAGCTATCTGAGAAAAATATACGAGATCAGGGGCGTATTTAGACTTATTTCTAGGGGAGGACTCAAATTTGTTCGTGTTTTATTTGATTTTTCACTAAGTATGGACCCAAAAAAAACTCAATTACAGCCACGTGTAATTTGATTTCATTATAAAATGATCCACATTTAAAAAATTTGAAATGTGTATCCCACATATAACCGATTCCTTCAATATGAATTCAGAGAGACGATCACTCCTTCGTTCCCCCCTAAAATACGCACCTATACGAGATCCACGGAAAACATATACATTGAGACTAATATACCACAATATCAAGTAAAAAATGAAAGCTAATTTAATTATGTAGGTATACATTATGATTTATTTGCTAAGATAGGACTCAAACAAATTGTAAGCACCCCCCGAAATACAGATTTGCGTTCGTTTATGCACCCAAGCTTTTTCCCTCAACGAGCTACTTTTGTAAATGGACATTATTTCCGTAGACACTTTTACCAACACACAATTAATTATTATAATGGCTGATCTAAAATTGAAATGATAGACAACAGTATCTAATAATTATACGAATATATTTCGTTTTCTGTTTTAGGCAGTATATGGTGTAAACGAGTTACAATAAAATATATGTTAGTTTTTCAGTTTCTTATAGTTGGACTGCAGATTCATTGGTTCTTTAATGTTTAATATATGCACTAAAAAAACCGCAAAATATGCTCTAAATATTTCCTTAAAAACTTGTAAAATATACTCAAAAAAATGATTAAATCCAAGAAATAATTTTCTTCAAAATATGCTCGAATATGCTAATTATATATTATGTATATATTTTGACTTATGTTATTAAAAGATGTTTGAATTGATGTTCGCACTATAAAAATGTACCTATTTACTCAGAATAAGCAGATCCGTCCTCAGGATTTTCAAGAGCTATGGAAAATTACAATAATATGCGAGTATGATTAAAAAATACACTCCCACTTTAAAAAATGTTTGTTAATATAATTTTCCGAGCTTCAATCAACCAAGGTCATTTAATTGAATTGATACAACGAATTACATTTTTAATAATTTCCCGACAATGTATAATCAATTACCACATTTAATAAAAATTAAATTGATTTCTAGAACATTAAACAGCTATAGAAAGTAAGAACTTGGTTTTTGTCACGTCGATACTTACGACAGCGAATTTCTACGTACATTTGGTTGAAATTGGGTAATTCTTCACACTCTGAAAATAAACATAATAAATTACAGTTATAACTATTTAGATATTTTAATAACTGAAAATGTAGCTTGTACAATACCACTTAAATATAAATTCAATTTAATTTAATTAAATGCCTATTAACATTAAATATTTATAACCTTTTTTATAAAGAAAAATACTTTAAGGGACCCCCTTTAAATGTTTCTAGATTGGGGTCTGAGACTAAATTGTCCCCCCTCCCCTTTGCAACGGCTCTAAGAATATATAATAAAGAATATTATATACGATATAATTAATGCAATAAAAGAAATTGTGTTCAACAAAAAATTCAAGATAACCAGCATAAATTTTTCATATGTAAAAAAAAAATAAATAAAAATAACAAATTTATGTCAAGTGTTAAACAATACAATAAAATAATCATGGATTATACAGTAAAGCATATAATCACTGAATGCCAAAAATACGAAGACACGAGGAAAAAATACCACATATTATAACAAATCGGAGAAGCGCTGGGACCTGACCCTCAATCGACCACCAACATTATACTATTCATAAAATAAATTCAACTATACAACTTAATTTAAGCCATACAATAACATTAGATAAACTTTTGTAAACTAATTTTAAGTTACTGTTAAATTAATGGCCCTAGAAGCCGACGTTTTATAAAAAAAATCAATAAAAAAAAATCAAAATAAAATAATTATTATTATTTTATCTTAGTTTTTTTTCCTATTGTTTTTTTTTTTTTTTTGTGACATAAGAAACCAAATTTATGAATGGAACAAAAAATATATTTTCTACAGACAACAACATATTTTAAAATATAAATAATAGGTAGGTATAATATTCACTAATCCCTAAAATATGTAAAACAAATTTTTTTCTATAAATTCACTGATTGACAAAATAACTTTAAATTTTTAAATATTTTAGACTATATATTGTAATTTATTTTTACTGACCAGGCATAATATGTTATGGGGTCGTTTTTTTTTTTTTTTTTTTTTTGAGGGGGGAGGAAATTTATTTTTAGTTTTTACATTCTATAAAACTTTTTATAAACAAATGTGTGTAAAAGAAAAATGATAAAGGCCTTATGGGCAGGGCTGGCGAGAGGGTGGGGAGGGAGTGCTAAAGCCCCGGGACCCATATATCCAAGAGGACTCGTCGTTTAGGCCTTGAATACAATGTTTTTGTTGTATCAAAGCATGTACAAGTGGTCTCGGTCAAACAATTGCAAAGAGAAGGGGGCCCGGAACCCCCGCAGCCCCGGGGCCCTCTGAAGTTCTTACTGGTCCTGCTCGTGGGTATCTAAAAAATTTTGGTAGGTCTTAGAATTTTGTAAAGGAACGCTCCTCAGTTGGTGGTGATTATAGTCACCCTCAACATTTTTACTACTTTAACCACTGTACATAAGTAATTTGATACGTTGACTAACGTTCTACACGAACAGCGAAGTTCCTTTCTCACACGCAATATAGTAATTTAAAGGTATTATATTTCCAATGTGGTTATGTAATAATGTAATAATGGTTTTAAAATAAGATTTTAGTACACTGATACGTCTAGTCGAGGTCGAATAAGGGCTAAACACATTGAATTTTATCCTATTAAGCCCCTAAAGAAATAAATTAAAATCTTATTTTTCTTAAATAAGTTGTTGTTATCTATAAGAATAAAGTCCTTTGAAGAATTAAACCGAAATTAATCATGTGTTACAACGTTTTACAGCTAATACCGTGTCACGTTTCATCACTCTATGTTATTTACTTATATTTATATTTAATGGCAGAAACATGTTATTAGCTACTTAAAAAACATCAATTTATAATTACACACAATATATTACAATCAGTATACATAATTGATGAGTTTAAAATGTTTAAATATTATAATTTATAACAATATATAACAATCTATGGCTTGTTGCTCTTGCTTGCAGCTCACACGAATTCGAATGGCAATTATCCAAACGGCTATTGAACATTCCACTGTATCAAAAAAAAGTTTAAAAAATAATAATTGTGCCTAATGCTGTATTACGTGATCGAATAAATCAAAGCTTTAGTAAATTAGTAAACTCGCGCTCAGAAAACAGTAGTCTAGAAAACTAACAAGCTGAATGATGTTTAAGACTCAACATCCTCTGCCTTATATGCTACACTCAAAATAGGAATGATAGTGTTAGTCTAAAGTAGTCTTATTCAATATTTTGAATACACGAGGTAAGTACTCTAATTAATTCATCACTTTTCTGATTACGTTACATATCTGATACAAAAATACTAAGTATTTCATTGTTATGATAATTATTATTTCTTTTTCATTTTATAATCGATCTGTGACACGTCTATGTTATAGATTGTCATAAAGCAACTGTTATCTTTTTCGAGATTACATTCCAAACGAAATGAAACTGATGATTTGGTTTTAATTAATACAATAAAACCGTATGTCCACCGTGACACAGCAGTAGTGTTCGATTACATATCTTTGTTTTGTATGTTAATATTATATATTATTTACGCTTCATGTATTATGCTACTTACGAGATTAACTGCTAAGTACAAATTGTGTAATTTAAAATTTTGAATAATTCACTGAAACCTAGCGGACGTATAGAAGACAAAAATCGGGAAAAAACGACGAATAGAAAATTTATAGGTAGGTACGTAATAGTTTGTACTTGTAGCATTTTATTTTGATCTTGTAACTATACAATATTTATACGGTAAGAGACAATTATTTACAAAATTAATATAAATGCAATAATTCATTATGGGGTTCAAATCATACAATTTAAAATTAATTATAAGTTCATCAGTTAAATAATTATAGCCTAATATAGTAAGTCTGTATATAATTTCTACCAAGGGCGTATTTGAGTTAAAGCCATGGGGTGGAGGGGCAAGACTAATTTTTCTTTAATACAAACTTAAAAATAATTTACAGATAATGATCTACAGCTCATGTTCCTATTATAATGATAAACTAGTCATTTATATTCTTAATTATTTATACATTACATTTTTTAAATAAATCAATGTATAATATTCAATAAAAATACGAGCCATGGAGGGGGGCGAATGCCCCCTTCACCCCCTCAAATAAGTCCTTGATTTTTACGGGTTAAACAAACGTTGTATTTGTTTAATTCTTAAAATAAGTAATTTAATGAATTTCAAATTAAGTTACTGTTGTTTACACTAGCAATTTTAAAATAGACCATGATAGAACGAGGTTCAGATGCATCGGATGTAAAGTTATGTATGTCACTGATAGTTGCATATTTAAAGAACATTTAAACCATAGCAGCCATGGTCCCTAAACTTCTATTTTTTCGTACCACTCCGGATTATTGTGAATCCGGTAAGTACCATTGGTACATTGATTTATGGTAATGTATTCACTGTAATTTTAGCATATTGTTGTAAGTTGTATTTTTAGTGATTATGTTTAACAATCACAATGGCTCATTAAAATGATCCAATAAATAATAAATTTAAACAAAATATAAAATAATATTTAAATCAAATACTAACATTAGTGAATAAAAAAACAGATTCAATTTATTTTTCATATTACCTTGTGGCTTTTTGTGTGCTAACATTTGCTCAACTTGAGATTCATCATTTTAAGCGTATAATATACATAATTAAGTAAAATCATTTTTATCGATAAACATTTTACTACAATGTATATCGATACCAACAATAATGAATATATTATTATGGAGTATATACTGTATACTGCAATAATAGTTATACAGTGCCTCAGTGGTATATTTAAGATGGCCGTTGATGGGCAAACCCTCAGTTTGTTTTTTCAATAATATTATCATCATAATATTCTGTTATTTTCAAAATTAAAGTTATAGATGAATTTTAGATTTTCGTAATCCAAATCATATAAACAACAAAATCACTATGAAACAATAAAAAAATTAATTTTGTTTTATAATAAATTGAGGATAGTAAATCTCCCTATGCATAATGATACAATCAAGCCCACTGGGCAACCGGGCAGATGCACGATGTGCCCATGAAAATTAAGTTAACTTTTTTTTATTAATAATTAATAACTACATAAAATAATAAAATGTATTCTTCAAACTTGAATATAATAATTAATAATTATATCGGTCTACGTCGACATTTGGTAGTAGCAAAAGTGTCGATTAAATCTTTAAAATGTAATTATTTTAACATGTCATTATTGATTATTATTAATTCTCTATTGATAACAATGCCATATTGCTTAATTTTTCTTCAGTTTGAGTCGATCTTAGATTGTCGAATACAATATTAGTCAAATGACCAATTATACTACGGAGTGTAACTAAAATAGTCACACAGTACTAATGACTAAGTTTAAGTAATATACTGTGCAAGGTATAAGAGGATACTCTAGGATTATACTACATAAAGAAATTTATCTAGAATTAAAATGTTTTGACCCTTGCAGGTTTAAAGACATGAGGATAAATTGTGTTTCATTAAATGCAACGAATTTGTCAACTATTGCTTACAATAGATATAGGTAAATTTAAAGAACTTGTATCATTTGGTAGGTACAACATGGCCATTTATATGTAAAACAGATGTGCATAATACATATGATAATTTAGTTAAATTAATTTTGAAGACGAATGCATAGTGGTAGATCTCTATAAGCCTGAAAATGTAATAAAGACGAGGCATGCAATGGATGTTTGAAATTTATTTCGTATATTAACAGAGTTTAATGTGTATTCTATACAGTAAAAAGAATTCTAAATTGTTTATAAATATTTACTTACTCTGATACTCACACAAGTAACATGTAAACGTACATTTTCGAAACTAAAACTTCTAAAAACAATATAGAAATTTACAAGTTCACAGGAAGAGTAGTGTTTATTTTTAATAAAATATGAATGAGATATTTTAAACCAAGTTGACGGAAATCACATAGTTGATAAGATGTGTTCTTCAAGCCAAGAACTAAATCAATTACTAACCGCTCTAAATTATAATAACTTTTTTTCAACATTTATTATTTTATTATCATGTAAAAGCATATTTTGAATTGTATTAAACAAAGGTTTATATATAAAATATATATATCAATTATATTTATTAATTTATATATTTCTAGTACGAAGAAGCTAGCAAATTTAAGATTCTCTAATCTGTAATCGGACCTTAACCTAAAGGAATATATAACAAAAATCAGGGCCTTGGTTTTTGAAATCACCCTGTAAGGGCAGGTTATACAATCATACAGATGTCCAATTGATTTTATACCTTATCATGATAGCCGTTGAGTAGTGGTTTTCGGCCCCAGGCATTCTAATTAGTTGTCATTGAAATTCGTTTCTTATCGATAAACCACCAAAAACGTTAAAATTTATCACGTGTATTTAACTATGAACAAGTAGAAGTGTGGAGGGTCATTAATTCGTAATCGGATTGCACTTTGGACCGAAGTTAGTAACTTGCACATAATTTTACCAATTTATCAGTTTTTTGTAGGCGCTATTCAATTTTATGCCGTGGTAATTTTATAGCGCGATAATTTTATAGAAAGCAATGTGTGCATTGAAAAGTCTAAAGGTCTAAAGTCTTGTCTATAGAGTAAATGGTATGTATATTATTATAAATTATTTAAGGTACGAGCACAATTGATATAATTTTAAATAGTGTGTACTAGACGCTAAAAACCGGACAGATTATCGCATTTTTGAACATTCGAACTGATGCAACGCATCGTCGCGGTGACTATTGACGCGTAACAGAGTAATGCGAGGTTATTTTATTTATAACTATTGCGCGTCGCACTCAGTGCGACGGTAGTATTTTTTACAAAAATCTATACATATCTCGTACACATATATATCTATCTGAATTATCCGGATTCGCCCGTGAAAATAAATGCATATCTTTATGTTAAGTTAGGTGATTATATATAGGCAAATAAAAAAAAAATTATAATCGTCGTTTTCCTTCTCGTTTTAACCCAGGCTAAGGACTGACAGCAAAATTCTCTTGGTGGCAGAGATAAAAAATTTTAGCTTTTTATTTAGCTGCTCAAAGATGGTCTAATATAAAGTTTTAAGATAAAACCCAAGCGAATGTGCTCTTTTGCCACGCTGCTCAGTGGGGTATTAAAGAATAAACAATTATAAATAAATAATAGCTCGATTAATTTATAGAATTGAAATCAAGGGGGCTGGAGCATGATCGATATTAAAACCTAAAACCTGCTCCGTGATGCAGTCTTTCATTTAAAAATAGCGAAGTTGATCGGATGAGCCGTTTCAGAGAACATCCATGAAAAAGATTCCATTTTTACATTTACACATACAGTTATTAATGTTTGTATATGTTTATGGGTTTTGATATTTTTCCGTTCGATTTATTACGGACAACAGAACAATGTTTTTTCGCGTCTATAACGCAACTATGACCACTTTGGTCGAAATCACGATTACAGGTCTTAAAAAAATTATACTAAATAGACTTAATTAATTTCTTATAGGTACCGCCGGTCGTGTTTTAGTATCCATCGACTTCGCACCATACCTAGGTATCAGGGACTGCAAACGGAACGGTTATCAACAACTGGTCACCACCGTAAATAGATTAACCATATCGGTTACGTCATAGTATTGATTGTGATTTGTGTGATAAAATGAACCATATAGTTTGAATAATTTAATTACTGATCAAAATATTCTTATGGATTATCGATTAGCCTAGTGACCGTTTTTATTGTTTGATTTTACTCGTTGTTTGTTTTTTATTTCTCACTAAGATGGTCCAAGAATATCAATCGCCGGTACGCGTCTACAAGTATCCATTCGAAATCGTCATGGCTGTGAGTATTGGTTATAATATCATAAACAGTTATGGTTCTGTCGTAGTACAATTGCGTTGTTACAGCTATTATTCTTGTGTAGTATTGAACAGGACATAATACCATCACACTTATGTACAGATATCGATCACTCTGTTAACGCAATATTATTGTTACAGGCGTACGAAAGACGATTTCCTACATCCCCGTTAATACCCGTTTTTGTCGGCAGTGAAATAACAGCTGATAGCACAAGTGCTGATGGTTCAGTTAGGACAACTGAAAGGAGATGTAAACTAGTTGTAGAAGCTCCTTATTTATTAAAAAAGGTCTTATTGAAATTACTGTGTATTATAGTGTTCATGTATGTATAACAGCATTTCTTTCTTAGATTATTGGTGTAGATTATATTTATTTTATTCAAAAAAATATCCTCGATTTGAGAGAACGTTGTTTGAATATTGAAGCAACAAATGAGACATTTTCCACTCGTGTAAATGTATTAGAAAAGTGTCGTTATTATGTAAGTCATGTCTTTATTAAAATAATAGTTTTTCATTTGATACAAAAATTTTTCAAACAAACCACTTTTTTCATTTAATAGATATAACATTGAAGAATACAATCTAGGTTATATAAATAAAAAGTACCCATAAAATTATTTAATTATTTAAGAATTTACCTACAGTTAAACATTACGTATGCATGTATTTAGTATTTATTTTTAAAATTTAGATTTTTTTATACTAATTCTGTTATGGAACATTTAACCTATTTACTTATTTGTACTATATTTTTTGCTAAAAGAGTGAAATGATTTTGTATTAATTATATTAAGTAGGGAACGGATTTTTATGTAAATACATATTTTTATTAGAACGAGATATTTAAGATTTTATAAGAAATGTTCATGTTCAATCATTCCTATTAATATGATGCTACTTTTACTTTACATATTTTAACATATTTTGGTATAATTACATATTTTTACATATTTTACTAATTTGTAAATATTTTTAAACATATTTTATCATTTCATCATTCATACGTCTTCTTCGTACAAAAATACAATAAATTATTTCAAATTTAGATCCAGTAACTTCTATCACTATTATAAAAGCTCAAAATATTATGTAAATTATGTAAAATGAAACATTGAAAACTAATTTAATTTTCATCTCAGTGAATTTTAGTTTTATTGCACATACATTTACAAAATTAGAAACAAAAATATGTCCTTGAATGAAAGTATGCAAATTGTCGAATCAACGATTGCAAAATGAAAACTCGTAAGTGGACCAATAGGAGATGTTGTAAAAAAGAAAATTCATGCTGTTACAGAAAAAAATTCCAGGCTATATTGATTTTAAATCAATCAATGACATAATGAGTGGCAGACACCCTTCTAAAAATTTGGAATTATCGCCTTCTGATATTATGCCCTTCAAATGTGCTTAAATCGACCAATGTAAGTTGATGTGGAACAATAATTTAGCTGTTTTAAAAATATTTTCAGATCTAATAGGCGACATTTAATATTTGATAATTTAATAATTATAATTTTTTTTTTATTAAATTGTTTTCCTACATATTTGGATGGTCTTAGCATATATTTTATAAATTATACTTGCATACATATGTACATATTTCTGTATTTTTATTATATATAAATCCGTTCCCTAATAATAAGGTATACATTTTTGATAGATTTTTATTGACTTAAAACTAATTATCTTAATAATCCCAAGAAAAATTTATTCTTTATTATTTTTATTTTTGATATATAGTAAAAATAACTTAGTATTATTATAAAATTTAAATATTTATGTTTCAAAATTATTTTAGATATATTTAATTTAACTATAAATGATTATATATACTTATGCATTAAAATTGCATTATTAATTTACTCTTAAAAAATTAATGTAATTCATTTTATTTATCTAAAAAAAAGAGTTAAGGTAATTTATTATTTCTGCATCTTATTAGGTTCATCCAGAAAACTCAGAGTGGACTTGCTATGAACAGAGTGCATTATTAGATATAAAATATTTTTTGGGTTTTGAATCAACTATGGAAAAACTTGGTATGAAACAATATATACAGAATATATCCAAGGGCAAAGAAATAATAGAATTCTATGTTGATGAATTAAAAAAAGAAGGAGTAACTAATCTTCCACGATGGATACCTCATGGAAACGATCAAAATTGGTCAGTTTATTTAAATAAATGTGTTTTAATTATTTAATTGTTTGTATATATATAAATTAATGAATTAATAAATAAACTTATATATTTTCATAATGAAATATAAAAATAGGTTAAACTATTTATTAAATAGTAGTAATTTTGAAATCAATGGTTAAACCTTTATATTTTTAAATTCTTAGTACAATTATTTTTAACTACAAATTATAAATAATTTAATTTTATGTTATTTATGAAGGAAATAAAAATTGAAAATGCATTGATTTTCAGAAAATAAAGTTTTAGGTATTTGTTATAATTTGATGGATTCATTAATATTATTATATCTATAATTGTGTATATATTAATATATTTATTATTTTTTTGTACCTAAATTTAATAATAAATAAATTTAAATTTTATAGTGATTTGAATAAGACAGAAGAAAGTCAAAATAACCCTAGCAGTAGTCCAATTACAGGTAAAGTTGTATTAGAGTTTGTTGATAATTTCTTAGTATTTAGAAAATATTAGCTCTGATGTTGTATATTTGCAATGATGATTAAATTCTATCAAAGGTAGCTAAATTTTACCATTGTGTTATCTATCTACCTATGACGAAGTTAAAGCTATAAATGCTAACTTTTTATAGTGGTTGTGTAATATTTTAATTACTTAGAAAATTAATTTAACCAAAATTATAAAATAATTATTTTAATGGATATTTATGTATGTGTTCTTTAGATTCACAGTCAAAAATATGGTTAGAAGATGAATATATTAAAAGATATATTGGTGAATTAACACCATTACAAGAATCAAAATTAGTTCAATTTAAGAAACAATTGTCTCAATTACAAAAGTCCAAGGTATATTATTTTATTTATCTGGTTCTGTATTATTTGATAATTGTAGAATATGATATACAAAACAATTATTTAGGTTTATTTAATGGACTTAATATGGAACACCCAAAATCATGTTTATTATCTTTTATAATATTGAAAAATTACCACAAAATATGGATTTCTTTTATGAGGATATTTTTAGATCTTAGAAATTTTATAATTTTTTTGCAATTTTACTATTTCGATAAATTTATATGAAATTTAAAATTTCTTATGACATTTCAGTCAAAAATTGATATCATTGTATTTAATAATGCTAAGATATTTACAATCAAAATCAATTAACATTAAATTAATTGCATTTACTATTATCAACTTTTAAGTTATAGTTATACAGTAGATTCTTATTATGTCACTACCTCGAACTACATAGAATTCCCCTTGAAATTACCATTACATTTAATAGCGTTTTGCTCTTGATAACTCGATATAAAATTAATCGTTTTTCGTTATCTCAAGTACACAAATAATATTGTTACTATGGTAAAAACAGATAATTCAATACATTCAGTATAGTCATAGAATATAGTAATATAAATAAACTTAATAATTATATTCTATGGTATAGTAATTGTGATTTTGCTCGTTGGTAGTTAGTCATATTTTTAATTGTTCGTTTGTAGTGAAATGGAAAAGAAGCGTAACATAAATGTCCTTTTAATTTCGTACAATTTGTTTTGTACAGTTTTGTACAGTTAAAAAAGGTGACTAAAATATTTGAAATCAAAAATTAATTCAATATTTCACCAAATACATTATCATCAGTTATTAAACAGAAAAATAAAATGTTGAAATTAAATTGTGGAAATATGAAAAAAATGAGGATGACTTTTTTTTTGTTAAAATGTTTTATTAAGTGTCGAGAAAAAAACATACCATTAAATGGAACAATTTTACATGAAGAAGCAAACGAATATGCACAACAACTTAAACACAATAATTTTTAAGCTAGCTTACAAATTGAAAAAAACTTAACGTAATTTTTTGAAAAGTTTGTGAAGATAGTGCTTCAGTATACACACATTGTTGTTCAAATTGGATTAAAAATTTTCCTGATGTTTTAGCATGTTATTCTTCTAGTGGTATTTTTAATATCAAAAAAAACAGGCTAATTTTACAAATGGTCACCAGATAAAACTTTAATGTTAAAAGGTAAAGAATTTTTGGGTGGAAAATACGGTAATGAACGCATTACAATTATGGTAGAAGCAAATATGTCTGAAACTGAAAAACTAAAATTATTTATCATTGGTAAAGCAAAGAAACCTAAGTGTTTTTAAGGAATTTAATCTTTACCAAATAACTATAGATCAAATAAAATGGCTTGGATGACTTCATCATTATTTAGTGTATGGCTATTAAATTTCGATTTGAAAATTAAATTAGAAAACCAAAAAGTTATACTATTCATAGATAATTGTACAGCTCATAATCATAATAGTGAATTCAGTTCTATTAAAGTACATTTTTTACCACCTAATACAACATATACTTTAGCCTACTTACCAAGATGTTATGCAGAATTTCAAAATGTTTTATAGAAAATAAATAATCAGACGATTAGTTGATAATATTGATAATAACAAATTTTCTATAAACATACTAAGTTATAAGAATGTTTGATAAAGCTTGAAGAGATGTAGCACCACAGACTATATTATATTATTATTATATTATTGCTTCATAAAAGCTGGTTTCAGAAGGCAATATAATTCCAATAGATAACTCTACTACTATTTCTGATGATAAATAGAATTTTATTGCCAATCATATTAATTTAATTGACAGAATTTGTTCACATTATGTAGAAATGAACGATAATATACATATATGTAGAAAATAGACAGATAATAAAATTTGATCAGAAACTCAAAAATTCCAGCAAGAGTGAAGACAAACACAATATAAGAAGGAAGTTATATATTCAACAAGCTAAACATGTTTTAAAAACATTAAGGGATATTGTTGAGACTACTACAGACACGAAGATATTTCTAGGTTATCTAATTTGGAAGACATTGTGGTAAATAGAAGTAATATTATGCAAACTTCAATGACAGATTTTTTTAAAAAAAATTAATTTATTCAGTTATGTTTTCTGTAATTTCAATTATTTCAGTATTTTAATTATTTAAAGCATTTATATTATTTATTATTCATATATTAATATTTTTAATTTTTTTAAATTTTTTGTAAAACTCAATATCTCAAATTACTTCCTGTTCCCCTTGAGATTCGACATAATGAGAATCTACTGTACTATTAATATGAATATAAATAATTGTAAATATGATTAATTATTTATTAGTTATTTTTAATTAATATGATGTAATTTCAGCTACCTAGTGATACAACATTATTAAGGTTTTTAAGAGCTACTGATTTTAATATTGAAAAAGCCAGAGAAAACTTATCTCAATCCCTCACATGGCGAAAAAAACATAATATTGACAACATATTATCAGAACATGAGTTTCCTGAAGCAATTAAAAAATATTTTCCATGTGGATGGCATCATCATGACAAAGGTAAAAAAATAACTTATTTAATTATATTTCATAAATATATTATTTTGGATTTCAGCATATATTTTATATTAAAATTTGTACATTCACTAATTTAAGATACTCATTTTTTTTTTTGTTAAATTAACAATTAAAAACTAATTTTTTAAATTTATTATGGTTTTATTTAGAAGGACGCCCCTTATATATATTACGTTTAGGACAAATGGATGTTAAAGGTCTACTTAAATCAGTTGGTGAACATTGTCTTCTTAAACAAGTAAATAAATTATAAACTTATAATAAGTTACTATTTTTTAGTTTCATATAATTTTTATACTTAATACATTATATTACTGATTTTATTACAATTGTTCTTCATTTGTATAATATTCTTTAAGTAAATAAAAAAATCTCATGAAACTAAACACTGATTTGCTGTCTTTAATGAATGCACTTAATAAAACATTTTCATAATATATATATAGTAGAACCACAATTATCCAGGGTAATGGAGGGAAAGAGTCACACATGAATAAATTAAAATTGCTGTTAATCAAAACTTTTTATTCAACAAATTTTAATTAATTTTTTTATTTATTATTACATTTTCGTTAACTTATGTTATATAAATACATATTTTCTTGTTTTAAAACTATCAAGGCTTGACATTTGAAGTATCAGTCTTTGTTTTTTGCGGTTTACAATGATTTTTCTTACTTCAATTCTAAATATTCTAAGTTTTCTTGAATTCATGACATTACAGAAGTCAAGATTTTCCTGCTCACAGAATTTCAGAAGAATATCTACTACTTCCATAAATATATTTATAATATAGTTTATACATTTATTATTAAATTTATAATGTTATCTTTAACCTGTGTACTCCTTACTTTCGCTACATACAGATTTTCTAAAAAATATACATGATTAATCGAAGTTATACTGTATATATATATATATGTTAAGTTGTATTAATATGAATAATAATTCCAATGTGTTTTTAATGTAGCCTTTGATTAATTTCAGTGTAAATTATAATATACATATAATATTTATATCTAAGACACCAAATGGTAGACAGTCTACATCGATTGTAATATGATATTTATGATTATTATTTGGGCCATGTTGTGTGGTCTTGTAATGTTTGATTTTTGAGAAAATAACAAATATACATGCATTTAAATATTATAAATATATCATTCCATTTTATTTAATTTTATATATGTATATATATAAATTTCCATTAAACAGAAATTAAATTAGTATGTAGCGTTGTTAATTTTATATTATTATATAAAATCAGTGATTCAATTTTTTATTTCAATTTTTTTATTTATAATCTATTTAAAATGTACATTGAGTAAATAATAAATAAATAGATGAATTAAATTTGTGACACGTAGCATTCATAGAAAAGCTGGATCACCTGACTGTAATGACTGGTATAGGATTAATCGGTAGCATCTAAGTATGAAAATGTATAAATAAATATAGGTAATAACTAAGAACTATAAAATTATTAAAAATTATGATTTTTTACTAAAATAATCAGTATATTTAAAGCTTTTAGATTTTAATTTTAGATTTATTAAATTAGGCACTATACAATTTTTACTTTTAATGGTAAATATTCATGAATAGTAATAATTAAAAATATATATTTTAAGTTAAAAAAAAATAACAATTTAATCAAATACCATTTAAAAGGAAATGGGTTGAAAAATAATATATAATATAATAAAATAATAAAAAAAGTTTTTCATAGATATAATTGGACTAAAATTAAGTAGTAAATATAATATTTTGTACTTAGGCTATGCATGTATGTGAAGAAGGCTTAAAGTTGACAAAAGAAGCAACACATACATCTGGAAAGCCAATTACTACTTGGTGTTTATTGGTTGATTTAGAAGGGCTAAACATGAGGCATTTGTGGAGACCTGGCGTGAGTGCATTATTAAGAATTATTGAAATTGTAGAATCAAACTACCCAGAAACTCTAGGACGAGTTCTTATAATTCGTGCACCTCGAGTATTTCCAGTTTTGTGGACATTAGTGAGCACATTTATCAGTGAGTACATAACTATTAACTTTTTGTCTAAGCTTTTAAAATATATTTATTTTTACTAGATGAAACCACTCGTACAAAGTTCCTATTTTATGGAGGCAATGATTATCAAGCTTCTGGGGGTCTTTCTGAATTTATTGCTGCAAATGATATGCCAGATTTTCTAGGAGGCCCTAGTAAAGTATGTAATATTTTATTTCAAATTGTTCATAAAAAAAGTAGTTTATATATAAAAAAAGTTCATTCATTAATTAATGCTTAGCTCGAAGTATTATTATTTTTGTAATGCACAACAGTTTTCAAATTAAAAAATCATCACTAGGTAATGGCAATAATGTTGTGATTTTATTGACTTTGTAACCTGATAATGAATTTTTAATTTAAAATCAATCTTATTTTACAAATATAATAATAATCCAGATTGAGCTTTTATTTATTTATATATTAATTTACGAGTATTAACCATTTCCTAAATTTATTTATTTATTTTATTTTTTATTTAAAATTATTTGTTTGTTTTTTTTTTATTGATGCAGGTATCTATTATTTTATAAAAAATAATCAATTTATTATGTTATTGTATTATTAATAATATATTTGTTTCTATGTTTAATTAAGGTTAAAATTCCTGAAGGTGGTTTTGTGCCAAAAAATTTATACCTCAAAGAAGGAGATTTAGAGAAAGAAGCTTATACAATTACAGAAGACAGCATTTATCAATCAGTTACACTTACTAAAGGACAGGTAAAGATAACCTTATATGAATACAGAATATGAAATATGTATATTATATAATATTTAATATTGATTAATTATTAAAGGCCCATGAAGAATTTATTGATGTTGAAGAGTCTGGATCAGTAATAACATGGGACTTTGATGTAATGAGACAAGATATAAATTTTAATGTTTTGAGGTTATTAATTGAAGTTCAGCCCTCTACACTTCTTAACTGTGCGAGAGGTATTTATATCTTAATAGAAATATTTTTAAATTACATAAGATATGTAGTTATTATTAAATTACTTAAGATATATAGTTTACAATGTTTTTATATGTATTTTTTATTTATAATTTTTTTAGGAATTTGCTAATTCAAATTAAATATTAAAATTTTTTTTCGCTTTATTAATCTTAATTTTGTGATTTTTACAAATCCATATTATTAAATAATCCTCCACCCAATTTGTGGTACTTTATTATTTTATTACATAATATGTATTAAAATTAATTAATAAACAATAATTATCCTATATTTTTGTGTTTTATAGGTAATCTCAATGTTATTGAAAAAGGTTGGAAAGAAGGAGAACATTATGAAAAGGTGGAACAAACCATATTATGCCATGATGGTGAGAGTGTACAAGGTTCTCATCTTACCACTAAAAGAGGAACATATATTTTACAATGGTATTGGTCATCGGACAGTTTAAATATTAGTTCAGGGCATCATACTAAAGCTAAAATTATGTATTATTATGAAATGCTGAAATCTGCTGATTATCGGTAATTATTAACTAATTTTAAATTTATTAATTAAATTAAATCTTAACCAATTATGTACAGATTTTATTAATATTTAATAAATTATTTTATTTTACAGAGGTTCAATGTCAAGTTTAATGTCAGCCAATAGTAAATTTTCTTGTAATAGATGATGAACATATATTGATTTTATTTTATGTGAAATTTTAAATGTTTTGGTTTTAATAAGGATCATACTTAGAAGAAAATGATTGGTTCAATAGTACATTTGAAGCAAAAGTATGTAGTCTATTTAATAAAATCCCTTATTTTCCTTAAACTTTTTTAAGTATCTAATTTTTTTGAATTTAATATTATCGTAATTATTAGTATAATTTATTTTGAATTATATCGGTGTTTATTATTGTCAAATTTTTAGAATCGGTTTATTAATTCTAGTTTTAAACTGTACGTTTTTTAATTTGACCTATTCTAAAACCTAAATTCCACATGTTCAAAATCAACTAATAACAAGATAAGATATTAATTTTATAACTGTTGAACCTTTAAAATATTTTAAATAGGTTATTTCTTTGTATTTATCTAAAATATCAAACAATTTATGGGATTTCTTCTAAAATTAATTTTTTTTAATTGAAATTTTTATTTTCCTATTATAATCTGAGTATATATTTGTTAATTGTTTGTCATCACATAGTTTATATTAGGTTAAGATTTTGTTATTTTTAGTTAATTTAAATTGTAATGATCTGATGATGTTTGAGTCCTTGATGTATTGTCTTTGAGTGTCCTATTCAATTAATTTGGTTTAGTTGACTGTTTTAGTTAATTTTATTCTCTTTCTCTTTTTCTATTTTAATTATTATTAAAACGTTTTAGTTTTTTATTATCTGTGATCAAAATTTATTTTATCTTCTCATACTTATTTAAAATTTTACATTATTTAAGTAATATTATTATTGTACACCATTATTTAATTAAATAAATTTTAGATAAATTAATGTTTTCACTTAAATGAGATGTAACTATTGTCAATTGAATTTATAAGTTTTTGATGGTACAAAATATATATCTCTAATCTCTTGTTATTTGATTATAGGCCAACAATATTTACATTATTATTTATGTTAACAAAATATACTACATATTACTTAATGTATTATTATAGTTTGTACAGTGCAATAAATTATTTCCATGATAAAAATATATAAGATATTTGACATCCATCATTAAATAAATTAAAATCACAAACATTTGAAATGTTTACAAAACTTTAATGTTTCAAAATAATTATATTATATCCATGTATGTTATGATTAAGCAATTTTAACTACTTGATAATCCAAAAGTTTCGGATTTAAATGATCCAAAAATATTGAAATATGTAAGGTTGTAAGGTGCTTAATTTATAATTTACAAAAAAAAAACAACTGAAATTTAAAAAATTGTACTTAATTAAAACAGATATTAAAAAAAAAAAAACAAGTTAATAAATTAACTTATTATAATTTAGTTAGAATTAAATTTTTATTTATTTGTTACATTAAACCAATTATGAAATCGGAAAGCATTGTTTAAGATTATCCAATTATAAATGCGTTGAAATCATAGTCCTATTATAGTCCTATTAGCTATTAATAATGTGTAGTCATTTAGAGACTTAATTATATAAATTTAGTAAATCAAACTAAAAAATTACATATTATTAAAACTTCATCAAGCATTTTTAATAAAAATACTGTTTTATATAGAAGTAATTTGTTATTAAATATTTAACTTAAAAATGATTTTTTTAAATCTTATTTTTTCCATGATTTATATTCTAATAAGAATTAATAAATTCTAAGTGAAGCAAGGATTGTATTAATCTTACACTAAGTTTTTTATTCACCTCTTGTGGTCAAACTTTCCGGTAATACATCCATTTTAAAAGTTACATGCTTCATAATCTTCAATTGTATGTTACTGGTTTTTGTAGTATTAAGATTTAAAAAAACACAAATAAAAGGATATGATCTTTTAATTACTGGTCTATTGGAAGATATTTATATGTTTTAATTTTTATCTTTTTATTTTATTTAAATCTTCAATTTGGTTTGAAGGCATTATAAATATTTATATAATTTTGTTTAAATTTTAAACTTTTCTATTAATTAATATTCAACTTAATTAAAGCTCAAATCAAGAAATCAAGTAGTATAAACTATTTAAACTAAAAGTAAGTGATTTTATTTAAACATTTATAAACCGAGTTTTTTTATTTCTATACACACATAAGTCATTTTAAACCTTTAAAACTTTTATGTTTTTCTAATACCTGTTATTTAGTTTCTATATATTTTTTCTTCATCATGGTTGTACAATATTTTCTCTTTAATATAATGTGTTAAGATAGTTAATTAAGTAGTACTGAACTTATTATATTAGAATGAAGATTTAATACTTATTTGTATTTATATATATATATTATTCTTCATAGATCTTTTTTCATATTTAAAATGAAACACATGTTAATTTATTTTTTATTGAATTAATAATTAGAAATATTTGAAGCATTTATTTATAAATCTGTATAAATTATAATTTTTTATAAATATGTGATAGAAAAGAAAAAAAATGTACACTACCTCAGAGTCATCAAAAATATAAATTTATATTGCCTCCTAAACCAAAATGCTATTTGTTATAATATAATAGTTCCTAGAAAATAAATTTGTGTCTGAATAATCTTGTTTTATTTATTTCTTAGTTAAATTATATTAATAAACTAATGAAATTAATATTAATATTTATATTTAATCAATGGTAATGGGTTTATAATATAATTTTAAGAAAAAACTAAGAAAAACTGAGATAACTAATATTTTATTAGAATAAATATTTATATTTTTTTATGACATTTTTCATTAGCAGTTTCATTTTTTTTTTTCAAAATATTACCAACCATAAAAAAGTTATTTTAATTTTATAATAATTTTTGATACGTAATAATATAAAATAACCTTCATAAAAAAAGAAAAAAAAAGTTTCATAAATAATTTTATTGATATGTTTATATAATTAAACTTAAATTTGTCAATACTTTTAAGATTTTTAATTATAAAGAGGTATAAAAGATAATATTCAAATATATTATTAATTTTAATCTCAAAAGTTAAAGATATATAAACAAACAATTTTATGTTTTTATAATTTTAGTTGTAAAATGAAGAAAATATAGAAACAGTGGAATATATAAGTATATGTATATACAAATAATGTGTAATTTGTAGATGTATCATAGGTTATTAATTTTCTTATACATTTTTAAATATAGTATAATAAAAAAAATATAGAAATATTTAAGTATTTAGTTCTAATCAGATTATTTTTACAAGCTTCTTGTGTTTTATTGCAATTTGTTGCATTTAAATCAGGTAAATTTATGCTCTCAATGTCATATATTAAAATTAAATAATTATAATATGAGATATTGAAATCAAATTTTGAAAATATCTTAGTAGTCTATAATTAGTATCACTCATTGCCATACAAATAAATAAAAAGTATCACTCATAATTTGTACACCTATAAAAATACTGTAGAATTGTTTTACTTTTAGTTAAAAGCTTTCAAAATATGTATGAGTCATTTGTGTGTATGGTATATATATGTATGTCCGGTTTTCATTTTGTTTTGGTGTCACTAATGCCTTATTATTTCTTTAAAATATTTTAGAACCCATCCATTGTGTTAGAATTTATGTGTCATTTTATGTTATATTTAATATTTTTGATTTTGTTCAAATTTTAAATTTTGTTTTAATTTCATGGTTTAAATGTTACTGAGTTAAATAATAACTAATTATTATTTATATATTAATTATTATATATAAACTGAAAATTAAAAATCTTTATAAAGTTAAAATAATGTTAAAATGTTAATAAAATGTTAATGTTAATAATGTTAAAATGCATATTATAAATTTTATTAATCAACCTAATAATAAAAGGAAAAATGTATTTACTGTTTATTAAGAATAAAATAATTAATAAGATAAATGTTTGAAGTCTTATCAGAAAATATTTTTATTTTTTTTTTTGTAAGGAAAGATTCAAGTATTATGTCAGCACATTTTTTAAGCATTTTTATTAGAATTAATACTGTTATACTGAAATATTTAGTATTTTATATTAAACATTATAATTTTAATTTAAAATTATTAAATCTAAAGTGTTATCTAATTAACTAATATCAATGTGTTTATTAATGAGTTTATGTGTCCTCAACAAATATATTATTTTATTTATGTCAGCATTTAATATTCTAGAAGTAAAATGTTTGTTATTTTTTTTACAATATTAATGGTTATATTGTAACTTGTATTGTTATCCTAGTGAAAATTAATTTAATTCAATAATTAAAATTTATATTTAAAAATCATATGCTAGACCAAACTATATCCAAATAATAATAGTTATTTAACTAGTTAATTATAGTTTAGTTTTAACATCGTGTTACAGTATTATGTACACTAGGTAGGTATTTGATATTATTAAATTATTTACCTATTTGTGCATATGGTTGCAATTATATTTGTCAGCATAATTTAAATTTTAAATTTGATGTGAACTATTATGTTTTTTGAAGTAGGACTACTAAAAAGCACCATTGAGTATGTAATTGATTGTATGTCAATTTTTTGAATAATATACACGTATTTTTATGTTTAATTTTTTTTTTTTTTATTCATTATTATCTACATAAGGTACTAGTTTTTCATTTTACACCATATACTCAATCAGAATATATTTAATTTATATTATTTTATAATATATATTATACATAAATTTATGTTTAAAAAAAAAATAAATATTGCATAATAATTAAGATGGATTACTGTGAATAATAGATTAATTAAGGATAAGGTATGTTGTACTATAGGCGTGCGCAGACTATCTCAATGTATGCCTACATAGGCGTATACAGACCTCTTTTTCAAGGTTATAGTTATATACGTTATATTTATAGTGTAAATAAACAAAACATAATTATATACTTAATTGAAAAAATAAATATGATGAGTAATTATAATTTATCATAATACAATTCTGCGTTCAGTTAAGTTTTTGAAATCATTAATAATGTCTTCCGAATTTAAATGTACGAGTATATATTTCTTGCTCTGTAGCTATTTAATTTCTCTTGAAACATAGTACTTCTTGATTCCGTTATTACATTAGTATGTAATTTGTGTTTAAAAAATAAATAAAAATTTCTTGAAATTAGGACAAAATATAAAAATAATTATAGTGAATACAAAATCAAATAATATAGGTACATTTATAGACTATATATATATATATATATTTAAAGACCAAATGTTTAATTTACTTTTGGTATTTTTAGAAATAAGGCTCCGTGTTCAGGGTATGCTGTTGCATAATCTGCATTATCTCCCTCGCTTATGAGTACCTACAATACTATTGGGCTCCATTTTAATAAAATGTATAGGAATTTTTAATATACATTTTAATGTATAAATGATTAAATAAACAAAATATTAATTTTATTTTATATTATGATATATTAGTTTCAAAGAATATCTTTTCTTGAATCTCAGATATATTTTTCTCAAATAGTTTCAATTATTTTTGATTTGTACTTTTGTAGTTATTATATTATCATAATAAGTTTTTGCACGAACATTTAGAAAATTTATTTTTATTTTTTCTATAATGAAACATATTTTATTTTTTCCTACATATTTTAGAATAAATTACATTTAATTTAAGTAACATCAATTAAAATATAGACCCCTTACTCTTGAACTTAAATTTTAAAGTCCAATTTATCACATTTCGGGAAGTGCCCGGGCATACCAGACACCCCTTCTGCGCACGCCTATGTATATAAAATACGTATAGGTACATAATGGACTTGTTTTCATTTGAAGTGCTCATTACTAATTGTGATTATTTTTATTTTTTATTATTAGTAATTATTTGTAGTATTTGTGCTTTTTATACTATAATATACATCATCTATGCTAACGATATTGTTCTCTTCGCCTCCGATAAACTACTTAAAAGAGCAATTCTACACTAAATTAAGCTATTTCCACACTTTCTTCATCCCTCCTTCTTTTGCATTTTTTAATAGCTCCCATTGAAAGTCAGTATATGTTTTGTAATCGTTAGAGATATTTAACAATCCCTAACGTTTTTATCAACAATCAAAATCCACTTATTTAACTCCGTAAAATATCTAGGCTTACATATTTTGACTTTAAAATGTATTGAGTTCCTCATTTCTGTTACTTGAGTGGTTAAATTTTGTAATGGACTTTCGTTTCTCCACTGACATTCGATGGGGGAACCACCCGTTGACCCTGTTACTCATTTTTAATTCCTTTATTAAAGCAAAAGTTGAAACGGCTCTTTCCTGTTATCATCCAACTCCCTCTGGCACAGGAAAAGCTCAACTTCATTTTAAACTCCTGCCTACGTACTATAATGGGGCTATTCATTCAACCCCATCTCCAAGCATGGAAGTAGAATACTAATGCCTCTCCATTGATCTCGTTAGAAGGCTCGTATGGTATTTAATTCTTAAACATATATATTCACTTATAATTCTTTACTTTTTACAGATTTTTTAAGAATCAAAAATCCATAGAAATATTTCTCAAAATCTCTCCCTATTCTAGTCTCATGCATCTTTTTCTGATTTTTCAACCAAATTTCACAATTTCCGATCTCGTTTCCAGATCTATGATATGCCTTTTTCTACTCTAATTTTCAATCCTCCTATTACTATCTCTTCCAATTTCCTTGGTCACTCTCCCAAAATCTTAGCTTTATTCTCAAATATTCTTGTTAACTTCCTCTTTTCCGACTACTAATTTCCCAAATTCGCTCCTTGGTTTTTTCACTGACGGATCATACTCTCTTCGCAGTTCAAGATTTTCATTGTTCATACCTTCCATTAATTTATCGTTTTTTCCAACTTCGATCTATCGTCATTTTCTTTTACCACCAAAGCATATGCTATCATTCACACCCTCCAATTTATTTTTTCTGTAAATTTTCTGATTTTAAATCGGTTTCTATTCATTTTCGATTCTCGATCATGCCTAATTTCTCTTCAACTTTTCTTCTTTTTCTCTACTCGTTTTTATGATAAAATCTTAGATATATCTACCTCTCTATTCCCATAAAGCCGTCAAATATATCTGGGTTCCAAGTTACAATGGTATCCAAGGTAATGAAATAGTTGATCTTTTGGCCACCTCTACCAAAAACATAATTGTGTCGCCTTCACTAAAAATACCCACCTCTGATTTCTTTCCCATTATTTTCAACATCCTAAAAAAAGCATGAACCGACCCCTGTTCTTCTCTTTCACCTAACTTTGCCTCCTTGTAGAGGCTAAAATATATAATTTTTCGTACTGCACACTTAAGGATTCTGTCATACTCCCCTTTAAAACGTTAACAGTAATGAGTAACACAGTTAAAATAGTTGTTATTTTAGATTTTACTGATGATACATCTTGGAATTTTAAAACTTTGTAATATAATTTGATAAAAAAAGTAAAATTAAAAACAAATACCATAATATAGAGAATAGAACCACAACACACTTTTTAATTTCGTACTACACACTTAACATTTTGTATTAAACAAAGCACACAATTAAACTGCACACAATTTTAATCCCTGCCTCTTGGGGAGTGTGGTGCAGGCCTGATGAGAAGGGGGAAAGGATGATCCCCGATTTTTTTGAAAGGGCCCAGCAATTAAGGACTACAAATTATTAAAAATTAAACACAATTAATTATAAGAATTTAATAAACACTGCAGAAAAAATTAAGATATACCCCCCGGGCCCAGGTTTCTCTTTCCACGGCCTTGGCGTGGTGTATCGAAATATAACTATACTAATAAAATCATGTTGTATCAATATGGACGTATTAATCTAATGCGTTTCAATACCACAATACCTGCGCTAACAAAAAAATATTTTTCATAGTTCATTATTTCAGTATTACAGTAATCATAGACCGTTTTCTTTACGTAGATGTTTTTTATTTTATGAAAAAAATTGTTTTTAATAAAATTTATTTTTTTTGTCCTTTAAAACCATAATAGTATATAATTTTGTTTATAATTACTAAGTATAAAAAATTGTTTATAATCAAAATACATTTTTATGGTCCCGTTTTGACTAGAAAAATATATGGTTATCTTAGCTATACCTACAGTATTATATACGTATGTACTTGTAAAATTGTTTATTGTCGATGATGATCAATGAAGGTTCAAAATATAGTTATAGTATATATTTTATTATATTATAAAATAAATAATAGATAGAATAGAATAATAGAATTATAGATTTATATAAATAATTAATAAATTAATATATATATATAAGGCCCCGAAAAATTCTGCACCGGATCTTGAAAACCAACGGTGTTATTTTTACTCCTATATGAAAAAATAGTAGACAATAGCTTATCCAATCAAACAGTGGCGTCGAACTTTTTTTATGTCACTGGGTTAACCCTACTTATGGCTACCCACCCACTCACCAAAAAAATTATAATTAAACAGCAAGTATTGTATACCTGTCAACTACGAGTATTTACTATCTAGTAATTACATAATATTTTAGAATATGTTATCATGCAATAATAACAATAAAAAAGTTCTAAAAAAGGTTCTGGGGTATTTACATAATAGTGTTCGGCGCCACTGCCACCAACAGTTATCAGAATAGTTATTTTCATCATTTCTTTAGATCATATACTACGGATATAGCCATGTTCCGATATTTAAAAAAAATAAAAGAAATAAAGTTTATGAAAGAAATCGTCATCGATAATTTTAATAAAATATCCAGCAAATAAACAATTATTCTGAATTCAGTCTGTTCACGTTGCTGTAAGTGTAAATCTTTTGTATGTAAATCATTTTTGTTTTATTTTATTTACTAATTTATTGACTAGTTTTACATATTTTTTTTTTTTGTTAAGATGAGTAGAAAACGGTTAAACCATTACCGATATAAAAACAATTGCCAAACTAGAGTTATAATTTGCAAAATGTTTAAAATCAAACTTGGATAAAAAAAAAATTATTTAGATATAGATAAGATATCTGGATTTAAAATTATCTAGATATATATAGATAAAATAATTTTTATCTAGATATTTATATAAGGCATCAACATTTTCATTCGTTTGTAGGCGAACTCTTTGGTCTCGGGTAATGATTGTATTATGTAACAATCCATTTCAAAATATAAAATATTTCTCCAATAAAATAAAATTGAAAGTCATAGACAAAATTATGAAAAATATGAAGACGATCTGACGATAAACACTGAACACGTTGTGGATGAGAGGGCGCTTCGTACAGTACAAGTTTTTAATAAAAAATGAACGTTTCACGCCTAATATTTATTTTGTTGGACAATAATATTATGTAGACACATCAAAGTACGAATTCATAGAAATGGGGTCCGGTAATGACAATTATTTAGAGCATATGATTACATGACAATAAACATAATAATTTATATATAAATATTTAATTTAAGGCGGTCGAATGATGATGGAAAACAATCAATTTCTGTGTAGGTACAGCGTAATGCATATTGTAATATTGCTATTTTCTTATCGACAATTATTTCTGTATTTTAGTATTTATAAACCATCTACGGCGCAGCTGCAATAATAACCAGTTTAGACCTATAGTGCGTTATCTCTGGTTGTAATATTCTTGTAAATGCTCCTCGGCGTTCGTAATACTACAGAACAATAGTAATACGGGTTCTTCCCCGTATGGACCATACTATGAAATTATAAATAATTCTCACCTCCCATGCATATTATGTAGGTAATATATGTCTATATTATTACTTGGTCTGTGCAGTTGTATGAGAGTAAAAAATGTGGACGATTCATTCAATTTTGAGTTTGTAGAAAAAAGTTTTTTTTGCATATTTGAGAATATATAGGTTAGAGAATATTTAGCCTATTTAGGCTAAACTAAAAATCTAAAATTATAATTAAAAGGTATTATTATTATTATTATTATTACTACTACATAGATATAGGTACCTTCTTTGTTTTCGATGTCGTTATTACATTTCGATACAGTAGAAATAGAATTCAGAGCTTCTTCATGGTCTTCTTCAGTTCTTAAATTACTTATTATATATATATATACTAACTTTATTTTAACTATGTTTTACGATTTATCATATTTCATCCTATCATCCGTTTTCTATATTGCCCAATATACGAAAGGCATTTTATATACTGTCCGGGCAATGTATAAAATGCCCACATTGGAAACTTTGCCCGTAACATATATATATATATATATATAAGATTTATTTTTAATTGTTTTAACATTTTTTATTTCAGTCAAATATTCTATTTACTAATTGTATTATGTACTTATATTTATACAATTTTAATAATGGAGAATAATCAATTTATTTATTGCTTAATATTAGGTAGTAAATATGTGGTAATCACATTAAAATAATCTAAATATACTATTCAGTGGCGGATAGGTATATATTTTTTTATTTAGCCTAAATAGGCTAGGCCCTCTAAAAAATAACGCAACTTTATAAATTATGGTAGCTGGGCAAATAGAAGTTAAAATTTTTTTTCTACGCTCATGAGGATGAAACTTTCAAAATTGTCTTGAGTGATAGAGATTCTCAAATAATTTTTAATATATTTTAATTTTGAAAAGCTATGCTCACAACCTACTTGTGTTACTGAAAATGTTAAAAGTAGTTTATAAGATAAATATAGAGCCGGATAAGTATTTTTCTTTATCTTCTTATAATATAACATTTTTGGTTGTGGAACGAATAGTGGTATTATCTTCCACGAATATTGCTACGGTTACACATTTACAACCATAACCAAGGTATTTATCAGATAATATAAAGTAATTTAAAATAACAATTTTTTTACCACATATTTAATAGTTAGTGATTTTTTGGTGCATTTATGCATATTGTATATTTTTGTAATTATTAGAGCTATATAAGTCCTTAGTCTACGGTCAGACTAGACTCGGCATCGGCCGAAAAAAACAAAATATTTTGTTTTCATCCAACATCGGCCGTAAACGATGCAGATTTATTTTGCTACAGTTAAAATTCTAATACCTCATTTACATTCAGCCCATTTTCGTGGCAGTGAGCAGGGAAGTGGGCATGGAAGTGGGCAGCACGAGTATGTGAACACGTAACTCGCGCTGATCATGCTCCTCGCATTGTCACTGCCCGTCGCTCCCGTTAGGAGCGGTAAATTGAGCAGTGCGAACAGCAGATTAACCGACAGCGTGATATTAGCACACATTAACAGGGCAATGTAGACGCTCACTACCTACGACGCTGCCACTGAAGTATTTTGACAATGAAATACAGCAGCGCGAGGAACAGCGGCAATGGCTGAATGTAAATGGGGTATAAGAACCTTATACTTTTCACGCATTGCGTGTTTGCCGAACGCGTACTTTATATACTTTGAATTCATAGAACATTAGAACATTTATCTTTATACCAACTATACACATTAAATATTTTTGTAATATTCACTCGTCACTCGTGCATAAGCGCAACTAGAGTTCAATTTCTGGGTGTGCTAAATTTAATTTTAATTATTTTATTTAATAAATCAGTAACCCGTGGTGGGCTTCGTCCCCACACCACCAATATTGATTGTCAACATTAACATTTATATTTATATTAATTAGAAGTCTTTACGACCTTACCTATAGTCATTAATAGTTTATTTCGAAGTAAAATGTTGTCACTCAGTTACTTACTACTTACAGACTAGCTACCTAAATAAACACGAATAAGAAGGATATACATATATAATCAATAAAATATACAGTTCATAGCTATTCAATTTTTATTATAAAGCCTATTTAAATTGACAATATTTTTTAAAGCAAATTTATTTACAATTTCATTTTTGTCTAATTTGTTGATTATATCTCTCTCTTTATTTAAAATTAATAAATTTGTTAATCGATTGGGTCATGGAAGATCTAAGCCAATGTTTTATTCGTCTCATTGAAGATGACCTTTCACAGGTGGCTGAACTTATAGGAATAGATAAAGCCACTTTATAACTTTTATGTTTACAAAGGTTTGGAAATATTTGTTTTTCGATTACTTTGACATAATTTATATTGAAATCTTTTTTTTACTATTTAAAGGTTAAATGCCACTCTAATTTCTACTTCTAAGCTACTTTTTGAAATATGTTGTAATTCTTATAATTATAATTATTATAATTAATTAATTAGTTATTATTAATCTCTTATACAATTAAAATGTATTTATATACATATTACCAAATAACCTTATAATGATCAATAAACTTCACTGAATAGGTTGTATCTAATTTACAAAATGAATTACACCCGAACTGGCTATAGCCAAGCTTTCATCAGATAATCTATATTTAAGATTAAAAATAACACTGTCCATAATAACAAAATATATAGAAGTTTTCCAATAATTTTCTACATTCATTTGCTAATGACGAATATGAATCATTTTCTGCCGCCGTGGTAGCTATTAATACATAGTCATGAAAGCTAGTTGACTCTCTTCTGCCATGATTTGATCCTATATTTTTTATGTATTATTTAGGTTAAAAAACATAAAATAAATTATCAAAATCACAAAATATATACACCAGTTAATGGAGTTTGTAACCATATCTCATTTTCTTCAGCAAATATTTTTATTTGTTCCTATATTTTCTTACATTCATCTTCAGATCTTCTAGTTTCAAATGTTTTGATTACACCAAAAATTACATTTTTAGAAAAACCAAGAGTTGATGTTTTATTCTGTAATGAAACTGAATGGGCTACGGAAAAAAACTGGCTGGAATAAGCCCACTCAAGCCTCCCCCCCTAATTGCGTCTATGCACTCGTGTTTAATCCACACGAATATTGCCTAAAAGCTATATCTCAATCGACTAATGTTTTCAAATAAGATAGCTGGATAAGTTGTATAATGATTAATGAGTATAATGACTAGAGTTCGGGACTTATTGCATATGCATATTGTTCAATAATGATTGTAGAATCATGTCTAAATAAAATATACATTCGTTTTAAGTTATAACGGATTGAAATATAAAAATTTTAATGTTTTCGCATATTTCGCCGTTTTCTGAGCGAAAAGCATATCTGACCAATTTTGACAATTTAATTGTTCTTTATAGCATATTTACGCAGTTTTCGTTTGATGTTAAGCAGATATATTTTAAAGGTTAACATTATTTCTTTTTACTTTCGTGCATTGGTCAATATACCTAATGATGATCAAAATTGGTCTAGGTTTTGCGGTCTCCCAAGACTTTTGCTGCAAGACCAAGACTAAGACCAAAACGGTACTGGTCTAACGAGACTAAGACCAAGATTAGGCTTGCAAGAACAAGACCAAACTAAGATTCAACGTGCAGTCTTGCAAATTTTTTTTTCCCCGAAAATACATTAGTTATCTAGATTTCATTAACTAATAATTTATAACGAAATTAATAAGAAATTATTTTTATTGTTATTAAATTTTTGTTCAGAATTCGAGGAAATGACGAATTATTGAAAAAATTATTAGAAATAATTGGAACTCATATTACATAATAACATAATATAATTGTTTCATACTTAGCAATCATTGAAAAATTATTTTTTTTTTCCACAAAATCGATGAAAAAGTCGAAAGTAGTCTTGCTCATAGAATAATTTATGACTTATGTCCATAATACACCTCTACTTTGAATCGAATATACTAATAATTGCTGGAAGTCATTACGGATTACGGTAGATATCATTTTGATTGAAAGTACGTTTTAATTTTTTTTCGTAGCTTGTGTGATTTTTTCATACTAGACATTGTGTATTTAAACTAGCGTCTTATTCACAGGCGCGTACACAAAAAAATATTTTTTGGGGGGGGGTTTAAGGTTGTACATTTTCATAATAATATAATCTATATATCAATTTTACTATATAAAAACATATTAAATATCATTTTCCTGAATTTCGAGAGGGATTTGAACCCCTAAAACATCACTTGTGTACGCACCTGCTTATGCAGCATATCATTTCATTACTGTCGTAAACTTGTAGTCTATAATATTTATATTTATTATAAACGTAATAGGAACTTACAAAGTAAATTATGCTGGTAAATTGATTCATAAAATATAAATACAAGTAAAATAATATAAATATAATATTTTAAAATGCAAAGTATTAAACGAGTACCTATAATAAAAATTAAATTGTTTGATTGTTTTATATTATTAATACACTATATAATATATTGGACTTAATTTTCATCTTAGAAGTCATAGCAAAAAACCTAAACATCTATAACGGATAGATATTTAGATTTTTTTTTTTTATATTTTGTGAAAATAAGAAGTGTTTTGCAAGAGTCTTGCGCAAGACTAAGACCAAGATTAAGACGTATACCCAAGACCAAAATTTTGAAAGTTTTGTTTTGATCATCACTAAATATACCTAATTATAGAATGAATCAGGATAGGGTAACAAGGAAAATACATAATTGTTCCTGCGTATTCTATCGGTTACCGTATATCGTTTACCTACATAATCTAAAAGGAAAATTAGTATTCAGTTTGTACTTTTCATTGTAGGAGAAGATGAAGAAAATTAAATTGAACATACACAATAATATGTTTATAACACTATTGTTATTGTAGTAAAAACTACTAATTAAAATTTTTTTTCTAAATTTAAATGAATAAATCAAATATTTTAATTGTCATTAAAAGAATATTCATTTGCATGTTTTTGCGTATATTTTGATTATTTTTAGTGCATATTTTCATGCATATTTCCTACAATTTGTGTGCGAACCCAAATAATGATCCTCACCTGTTAATAGTTTAGTCAATTTTAAACTGACAAAATTATAAAAGTTTATGAAATTGTAGGTACCAATATCTTGGAACTACGCTCATGTCCAGTAATAATTTAATTCGATAAATTGAAAATCACTTTTTTTTAAACTACTGTTTTATAATAAATTGTAGTATACGCGATGTGTATTACGCAATATACTAATATTGAGTCATTTTAACTATTGTTATAAGTAATTAATGTTTTGAATATAATTTATAATTAAATCAAACACTAAAAATTGCAGTAACGATGATATAAAGTATAGCAATCATTATTATTACAAACAACCATATTTTTTCGTCGTAATAATTATATAACTTTAGTTACATTACCTATTAAATAATTATAATTGTTATATTATTTATTGTTATAATATTTATATTATATTTATTTTAATTATGAGATACCATAGTCTGCATTTAGACTGCATTAAAAGCCAATTTAATAATATAATAAAAAATTAAATAAAAATAAAAATAAAAATTTAGTTAATAATCATAAATTACTATATAAATTAATAAACAGTCTATTATATATATAAAATAAATAAATTCTTAGCCTGGAGTATTATTATATTTGTAAAGTATGATCGATTTCGAGTTTATATAACTATTACATATTGAAAAAATGTTATGTAAAAATCGCTTTTAAAACAAATAATAATTTAATTAAATATATAAATAATATAACTAAGAAATTTACAAAAAAAATCATTCTTCTTTTGAAAATTTTGATATAACCTATAGGTCTGATCAAAAAGTTACGGGACTTTTTGAATAACGTGCCAACATGGCGTCATAGAAAAATGCGGTTGGTAGCACTGTGTAAAGGAAGTTCTCCCGAGCACAGCTGTTTTTTCAGATAGTTGATAAGACGTTTTAAAGTGGAATGACAGTTGTTTTCGTAAATCGACTTTCTCGTGTTTATTTCGTAGTTTTGTTCGTGATGGAGGGGAAAGAAGAGCGTTTGCATCAAATTTTGTGTTAAATTGGGGAAAACATTTACTGAAACTTTTCAGATGTTACAAAAAGCTTTTGAGGATGAATGTTTGAGTCGTTCAAAGTGTCACGAATGGCTTAAAAGGTTCAAAGAAAGCCGGACATCAATCGTAGACGATCTTCGTTCAGGACGCCCAACAGTTTCGACTGACAACGTGCATGTTTCCTAAGTGAATTACCTCGTGCGTTCGAATCGACGTCTAATCATTCATGAAATGACAGAAGAATGCAACATTTCATTTGGTTCATGCCAAGGAATTTTAATAGAAAACGTGCATATGCGTCGAGTGGCAGCAAAGTTTGTTCCGAGGATCAAAAACAATGAAGAGTTCAAGTTTCTGAAGAAATTTTTTAAACGGCAAATGACGATGAAAACTTTTTAAGAACCATAATTACTGGCGATGAAACATGGGTGTATAGGTACGACGTGGAAACAAAGATCCAATTATCATAATGGAAGACTCGCACCTCTCCACGACCGAAAAAAGCTCCTCAAATGAAATCATGCTTACAGTTTTCTTTGACTGTCTACCACGAATTCTTTCCTAGAGGTGAGACAATTAATCGTTTTCGTTACCTTGAAACCTCGAGAAATTTATGTGAAGCTGTGAGAAAGAAGAAACCAGAAATGTGGGCAAGCGGGAAATAGGTGCTGCACCACGACAACGTCCCTGTGCATTCTTCGCTCGTCATTCAAAATTTTTGCACCAAAAATGCGATGACTGTAATTTTCCAGCCTCCCTATTCACCAGATCTGGCCCAGCAGACATATTTCTGTTCTCAAAAATGAAAAGGCCCATGAAAGGAGAAAGGTTTGAAGATTTTGAAGCCATAAAAAAAAATCGCTGGAGGAACTGAAGAGCATTCCGGAAGAAGACTTCCAGAGAGCATTTCTGCAGTGGAAGCGGCACTGGGAAAAGTGTATTGATACCCAAGGAGAGTATTTTGAAGGAGATACAGTTTTGTAATTTTAAACTATTAAAAATAAATTTATATAAAAAAGTCCCGGTTAGGAGACTTAGTTTTTTATTTTGTCCATATCTAACCGGGCGTTTTTCTTTATTCCTTCTCGGTTCTGATTCTATTGTTTTGACAGTTTCATTTTTAAAAAACTAATAACCATGTAGTGATCAGTGTCGCCATCCGCTCCTCTATAGCTTCTTACAGAATTTATACGGGATTTAAATCTTTTATCGATCACCACATGATTTATCTGGCTTTTTTTATTGGCCATCTGAGGCTATCCAAGTATGTTTATATATATCCTTTCGTTGGAACTGCGTACTGCTTATTACCAGCCCTTTATCTGTGCATAGACTAATTAATCTCATACCATTATTATTGCTTTCTTTGTGTAAAATTTTTTTGCCCACAATTGGTATGAAGATATTCTCTCGCCCTACTTGAGTATTAAAATCTTCTACTACTATTTTTATGTATTCTTTATGGATATTGTCAAGTACTCTATCAAGGTCATCGTAAAATTGATCCTTTAGTTCACAATCTGCCGTTTCCGTTAGAGCATAACAATTGATGATCACTGAATCAAATATTTTCCCAGTTAATATTATGTAGCATATTCGGTCGTTGATGGGTTCAAATTTCTTTACTAATCTCGACAAGGATGCCTTAATTATAAAACCAAACCCATTCTCGTGTTTTCCATTGCTCTTTCCACTAAAGAACAGTCATATTTTTGGATTTGAGATTGCCCGATCCTGGCCATCTAATCTTCTGCAATCCCACTATATCAACATTGTATCGGTTAATTACCTTTAATACGCATTGTAAAGAACCTGGTTTATACAAGGTTCTAATGTTCCATGTTCCAAATCTCAAAATTCCAGCATTTCCAGTCAGATTTCCAAGTCTGTTATCCAAATTATCAATCGATTTTCGAGGCATAGTGGTTTTTGGTTTCTTAACATTATTTTTTTACAAGGATAGGTCGTTGACCCGTCGCTTAATCCCCAACTTGGAGAACCAGTTAGACCCTCCCAACCATTTAAACTTAGGAGAGAATGGCTACAGCAATGCTTCAAGTACATTGGGCGATAGGAGCGCCACTTTCTCTACGCTGGAGTATTATAAATTATGACTAATTTTAATCATAAATTTTTTAATAATAATTATTTTGAATAAACCACGATTATATTCTTCAAATTTAATGTATTAAGATCTCAATTTTTTATATAAACGTCATATTTTATTATATATTGATATACTTTATTTACTATATTCGATACTTTAGGTACGAAAAAAGGTCTAGAATGTACGTGACTATTGTTACGCGGTGGGTCCATCTCCATGCGATAACGCGTATCGATAGCTCGCGAATATTCTGGAACTAAGATAGACCTATATATATATTATTGCGCTACAGAGGAAAAAACGTAGTATGTTATTGATGGCCCGTGCGACGTGTTCGTCCTTCTCCAGTATGTAATTTCTATTTATTTTATTAAAGGTATGACTGTTTTTATGCTTTCATTTTTTTTTCGTCTTGAATCTACGCGATCTCATTAACTCTCCCATCAATATGTACAAAATTAAAACTAATATTGAAGATCATCAACTATTACACACTTAGCAATCTTAATATTCTTTTGAATAATTCTAATTTTGGTAATCAAAGCCCTATTAAGGCATCTTATTGCGTAAATATAACATAAATGTTTTTTCTTTGCTAATTTTAATCTCTATAAAAATTTTGTAAAATAACTAAATCATATAAAAAATCATCTAACTTAATCATTTTTCGTAATTAATTTTTTAACTTACATTTATTTTAAATACTTTATTTCTCAATATACAGTGTGTAAATGCTAACAGAGAACATTCAATCTTTGCGTATAGACCTGCAATTCGAATTCTACTTTTATGTTGGTTTTTATGACATAGAAATGTGTGTTTTTACTAGTTTTTAATTATTTTAACTTAAATAGACAAGCGCATGCGCGGTACAATTATTTTTCTTAAATGGCAATCACTTATTTTAACCACTAATTATTTTTCTCCTATATTTTTAATCAATTTTGGTAGTTAAACCAAGTTTCATAGTCCAGAGTTGACTTGATCTCATCCGCAAACAAACTTACTTACAGAATAAGCTTGCAATTTTTGTAACTTATTCCAGTGGTGGATCCAGGGATCCAGGATTTTCTTTTAGAGAGGGTTTTAAAAATGTTTTCCCTTAAGATATTTTTTATAATGTTGCAGTCTATGACTGATAATGAATTAAGATAATATTAAGTAATATAGTACATTAATTTAAATCTAAGACTACTATTATCTTGTATGAATAAAAATATAAATTATATACTTTTCCTCATTCTTATAAAAAAAAAAATGTTCTGAAGTCATAAAATTATTGATTTTTAATATATACTTTTCCTGATTTTATGGTGGGGTTTAACCCCCCCCCTGGATTCGTCACCAGGATTATAATAAAATAAATTTTATTTTTGTAGCAATAAACCTATGTTTATTATTATTATGATTAATTTTAAATAAACTCTCCTATTTAAATTAATTATCTATATCTAAGTAAGACAATCAATTTTTCTCAGAGTCTTCTTTATCTTTAATTTCTCCTTCCTTAATGTTCATATTCAGTCACGATACCTGACGATAAATTTTTAAATCGAAAACGTTCGTAATTTATAAATATAAAATAATACTCTATGCCAGTGTTTCTTAAACTGTGTTCCGCGAAACCCTGGGGTTCCGCAAAAATCACTTCAGGGTTCCACGAAGCTTTTAAGAAAATTATTTTAAAATTTCCAACTAAAGATTAGTAATGGTGAAAAACTGTTTACATTATAGAAAAAAAAAAATCTTTGTAAATTAAATAACAATGTATAAGCCATATTATGGAATAGTCTAAATTTATATTTAGTCTAATTAAAGTAATTATTATTTAAGTATTATAATATATATATGTATACAATTATTATTATTTTTATTTTAACATATTTTTTGAATTAAATACCTTTAACATAATATCATTATATGTTTATAGTTTATTTACAAATAATCTTAAAAAAAACTCTAAAAAGCTAAAAAAAAAGTAGGGGTTCCAAGATAAATTTGGACATCAGAAAGGGTTATACGGATAAAAAAGTTTAAGAAACGCTACTCTATGCTAAGCATTTATTTATTTCTATGTATAAACTATTGGTTTATTTCTACATAATATTTGCTTATACGAAAACTATGAAACGAATTTTAATCTATCAAATAGTAAATATAATCCAGTAAATTATTAACTGTATTTTCAATGACTCGCTGACCCAATGGACTGCCGTCCATGTAAATATTATTTGATACCTGAAAATATCGGCACCACTGACTACCTGTCCCGGGAACATTGTGTCCGAAGGGTAAGAGCAGTAGTTCAATTACGGATCTCTATTATTACATAGCCGTCCTTCGGTATTGCTGCAATTGCGTAATCTACGGTACCCCAGTGCGCATTACAATAATGGTTCATATCGTATAACAATAAACAAACTCGTTTCTTCCATGTATCCGTTGGCGACGACCGGCGACCATCTTGTTTAGGCTCGAAAAAAAAAAAACATTTGCGCCCGCCGTCCGCTCGTCTATCGCACCGCCACCGTGGTGTCAGACGACAAGGTACGGCCGTAGCGGTCGCACGCCAGCGCTCCGCGGATCAAACGGCGGCGGCACGCATAGCCGCGCGCGATTGGATCGCGAACGCAACGGCGACGCTCTACGTGACGACCGGCGTTGTAATGGTGACCACGCGCAACTCGCGCTTGCACCGGTCGCGTGACGTCACCGGCGGTCGGACGGCGCGCGCTTGTTCAACGGGCCGCCGTACCTTGTTCCGCGGCGCGCTGCGCGTCGTGCGTTGTCGGCGGCGCCCGGTACCGTCGACGGCGGCCGCGGATCAGCCAGTGGAGTACAACTACAGAGAAGGTGAACATCAGGCAGGAGCTAGCGTTGGGGTTATTTTTTTCCATCTTTAACATCAAAGCACGGCCACCGTCCTAACAACCAAATGGCGGAACAAGTCGGCGAAAGGAGGCCTGAACGGCAGCAAAAGCCCGTGACGCAAAAGCCGGTCATATGTAAGTTGTGTTACGCACATGCCTCGACGGTCCGCGCGCGCTCGGGGGGTTCATCCCACGCACGACACGGTCCGCGCGTCGCCATTGATCGCTTCACGTGCTTTTGTGTAGCGTATCCCGTCCGGGGCAAAAGCTCAACGACTTTTTTCTACCCACGCAGCCCTGGTGACGGCGATGCGATTTTTTTCCCATCATCTTATTGGAAGCTTTTCTCGCTTCCGCGTCTTCCGACAAGTACGCACACCATCGTCCACGCACGCCAGACGACGCTTCGTCGTCACTGTGGCCCTGGAATTACACGCGCGCCGTCACTTTCAATGCAGTGACGGCGACCGATCGTCAGATATCATTGTAAACATCGCCGGTGATAGCCTTGCCGCCGCCGACGGTGTTTAACGTTCCGTTTGTTTTGATTGCGCCACTCAATTGCCATTTTATCATCGTTTTATCATGTCGCATGTGCCGTACGCGTCGTATCCGAAACTCCTGTGACCGTCATCGGTTCTTTTGCTGAACAATTCTATAGAAACCGGAACAAATGGATATCGATCGACGGATAAGACCTGACTCTGATATGTTGCATTGATCACGATCTCGCTTTCATTGTTGTTGTTATTGTTATTGTTAATGGTAATACACGATTCGACACGCGCGCACGATGATGAACCTCCGAAACGCGTGGCCGCCTCGTTGAATAGTATGAAGTCGCGAACGTTTGTTATGTAGACATGATGTTGTATGATATAACCGTATACGGAGACTAAATAAATTATGTACTACATATTATTTAATCAGTGGTTCTTTGCTATTAACCTCGCGTTTCCGGCCACCGTTGAGATGTAATCAATTGCGAGTTTTTTATTTATTTAAATTTTATTTTTACCGTTTCAGCTGTGAAGGTAACTGGTGTAGTCAAATGGTTCAACGTCAAAAGCGGCTATGGCTTTATCAACCGGTGAGTTCTGATTTCTTATGTTCGTTTTCATTGAATTAATAATGAACTGTCAAATTTATTATTGTTAGGTGTGTACGTTTTTAATTCATAATTGTTAATTATTTTTTTAATTGTTTACCTAAATAATATAATATCATACAAGGTATTCAATTAGTACAACACTTTAACTAATTATATTTTTCTGTCTATGGTGACAAATTCTTAACAGATATGTTTTTATTTATTGTTTTACAAATTAGTGAAAATAAATTAAATTTAATCATAAATATAAACTCTACTACATTTATTAAAATACCGATTGTACATAATACATATTATTATTTATTCATTTTTTGTTATTTTTTTTTTTAGTAATGATACAAAAGAAGATATATTTGTTCACCAGGTAAATCAATTAATCATAATTATAATCTGTAAAAATTATTTTAACTATTATTATTTTTGTTCAAAATACTATTGAATGTAACATCTATTTATTTTGGAACTGAATATTAAGTAATTGAAAATTGCTACATTCCACTGTTATTTTCTTTTAAGTATAATATTTTTTTAATTGACCTTTTTAAATTCTATGAGTTTATTTAAGCAAATAAAACGTATGCAATTTATGAAATGTATTATTTTTCATTACCTATAAATACACTTGCATGTTCCATAGATTAAACTGCATTATGTTTTAATACCATAATTATTTATATTTTAATAAATTAACATTTTTTTTTTTTAAATTGTATTAAATTATATTTTGAAGTATATTGAATTAGAAACTACTCTAGTAGATTAGATTAATTAGATTAAGTAAATTACATTATAAATAAAATTAAAATTTTAAGTATGATACATATTTTTTTTAGCTTTTTAAATTTTCAAAAATTTTCAGTCTGCTATAATCAAAAACAACCCGAAAAAAATAGTAAGAAGTGTTGGTGATGGAGAAACAGTTGAATTTGATGTTGTTGAAGGTGAAAAAGGTCATGAAGCTGCTAATGTTACTGGACCAGAAGGAGAAGCTGTCAAGGGATCTCCTTATGCTGCTGAAAGAAGAAGAAGTAATTATCGCCAATGGTTTTATGGACGTCGTCCTAACACTCGTGGTAGGAATGGTGGCCAACCTCCAAGAGATGGTAGTGCTGGTGGTATGTATTACAATTCAATTTTTACTGTTTTCAATATTAAATTATATTATGATATTAGGCGAAAAAGAAGATGCAGAAAATGAAGTAGGAGATCAGCAAAGACGGTTCCGCCAACCACGTCAACAAAATTGGTATAACAGCTATCGTGGAAACCGAAGAGGTCCACCTCCAAATAGAGGAGAAGGTGGTGAATACAATGTAAGCTTTGTTGTTATAATTCATATAATTGTTAATATTTTAATTTATAGTTATGTTTTAAATAAATAATAAAACATTTTTTGATTTTAGGGTGGAGATAACTATGGATATGATAGTTCTCCTCCTGGTGGTAGAGGTAGAGGTCGTGGTATGGGTGCTCCCAGGCGTTTCTATAGGCGTGGTGGTGGATATAGAGGTAGCCGTGGTGGTACTGGTGGTCCACCCCGAAGACCATATCAAGATGAAAATCAGGTACAAATTTATATATATTTTTAATGCTAAAACCAAATGTAGGATAATGTAAAAAAAAATTGTTTTATATTTAAAATTTATTTTACCTGAGATGAAATTTTTTTATATTTTTAATAAAATGTTATTTAAACATTTAACAGATAAAAATGTAATTAAAAAAAAAAAAAAAATATTTATATTATTGGTTGATTTTTATATTATTTATTTATAGGAAAATGAATATAACAACCAAAGTGACGAAAATGGAGCTAACAGACCCCGTCCTCGTTACCGTCGCCGCAATAATCGTTCACGTGCAAGAAGTGATGGTCCTCCAAGAGCCAATAGCCAAAGTGACAATGAATCCAAACAAAAGGTTGGTTATATAAAAGATAATTGTTAATAATATTTAGTGCCTTCATATAACATTATAACCATATGGTTATATGGTTATTTACTTAATCATTAATTTTGTTTAATGAAATTAACTATTGAAGTATAAATTATTTATATCATGTTGACCTTTATATTATAATTTTTTAAACAATAAATAATTATTTTACTGTTTATGTAAATTATTTTAATTAGGTTTTTATGTTTATTTCATGAACTAATTTATTAATATTTTTTTTAGAATTTTGGAGGTGAAACTTTGGAACTGGATGAAAGTAGCCACGCTTAAACATCAGATTAATCTGCGAACAGTATATTTATCATAGAATCTTGTTTTAATTTTCTCTTACGCATTTGTGTTTTTCATGTATCTAATCTTGAACGTTTTATTTGTTCCACTCGCCACGGTTATGACTTGTATAAGTTCTACAATAATCAATTTGGTTTTTTGATTGCCTACATCTTTTGATATGTATTAACTCTTCTATTAAAACCCAATCAAGACCTGGGTCATTGGTTATCTTGCTTGATCTTGATCTGTAAATCTTACATCTTTAAAGTATTTTGCATGATAATTTTTTCCTATTTATTATTTTTTTTTTTTTTTTTTTTTATATATTTAATTATCACAAAAATTGATTTTTTTATGAAACATAAATGTGTTGAATACAACAAAAAAATATTGAATAATACTATATTTTAGACAAGCAATGTGTGCCTGAGTAAAATGGAAGAAAAACGAAATATATATTTGTATAATTTCGTATTTATTAGAATTGTTTTATTACTATTTAAAACCTTATAATTTATTCTAAAAAAAAAAAAGGTAAAAAAAAAGTGGAATGTAATTCTGATCCTAAGTTTAAAGTTAATGTATGCAGTTCACATATCAAAATTCATAACATTATTTTCGTACTAGTTTTTAAACATTTGTATAGTGTTAAAGAAATTAATTAGAAGAGAAAAAATATTTTTAGATATATATAAAAATGTATTATTTTAGTGTACATTTTGTGAAATTATGATACAGTTTTCATACCAGTTAAAAGTTTGTAACATAATATTATTATTTTACTTCAACTTGATTTAAGGTTGGTAAAATAGTGTGTATTTTCCTGTTTCAAAATTAATATGTGATTAATTTCTCAGCAAATATTGTATTTAATTTAATTTTAAAAGATTAAAGTCAAAAAACAATAATTGACTGTGTTAGTACAGATTTGTATTAACGAATGGTTTTTAAACTGCTACAAAAAAAAAAAATTAAGTTATCAACATTTTTCCAAATAAGTTGAAAATTAATCTGATGGATTTTGTCTTTTTTCGTGTATGGAATATGTACACGCAAACTTCATTATCTTAACAAATTTCTTTTATATGATTGCCATGTTCATTTTGTAAATTATTGTTTATATCAGCAACGCATTTCAATTTAAAATATTCTTTGAGAGAGATAAACAATATAAATTAATGATGATTGTTGAAATCTTTGAATTATACAAAATGCAATGATTTAAAAATTATTGTTTTTATATTTATGTGTGTAATACTATTATGTTTTTTAAATCATTACTTACTATATTATAAATATTTAATATTACCTTTCCGATGATTGTATTGACCTGCCTGTTGAAAACCGTGGTTGATGTTTGAGGAATGAGATAAGGTAACCAATTCGTACTTTAAAATACACGTATTTTAAATTTTTACAGAACATTTTTCAACTAATTATGTCTTTCTGCATAGACGATTTGCGTAGTCTTTTACATTCGCCTTTGACTGTTTATACAAAAGGACAACAAGAACGTGTCTTCTCTAACTATAAAACTATGATGTGTGTACGTGTGTGTGTAATATCTTATCTTTAATACTTACGACTTATTATTATATTTAATGGCTATCGAACATAATAATTATTTAATTATACATTCAATTTTAAAAATTATATGAATGTTTAGGCGCATATTATTACAAATAATTTAGCAAAATCAGTCTATGGTTGTAAGCTTGATCATATTATTTGCTAATTTTTTTTTTAGTTTCATCATAAATATATCAATGCATAATCAAATATAGTTTGGTAATACACGGGAGTTCACGATAAAAAGTTTGCAACCCATTTGTTAATTTTTAAATTAAGAATGTGTATAAAAAATGCCTTGCGTACAAAATTGACAAGATATTTTGTTCTGAATAGTTATTGGTATTATTAATTAATTCAATGTGAAAATTAGTACACAAAAAAATGTAAAACATTCATTTTTTCATATAGTTACCCAATGGTAAATAATAATAAATGATAACTACGGTAAAATGGATATTGGCGTCACCTAATAATAATTATATATTATTATATTACTCTGCATTTTAGTTCTATTGTTTACCTTAATTACTAATTGTTTCAGAAGACAGACTTCACCTAGGTGTCTACCTCTTGAGTTTTAGAACCCACCTTCGGATAGTAAAGAGTATTAAGACAATCAAGTTTTATACACGAATTGTGTTTGAAGATATGACATTATTAACTCAGTACCCATTCTTTTGTCTGTGAGATTGACTTCCTACCTCCTTTTATTATTTTATACCAATATATTTAGATCGGCCACTATCCGTTCCCAAACAATACGACACGATCACTAAACGAGGAAGGCATAGAATAAAAATTTCATAGATACATTTATTTTTAGATCACTTTTTCGTACAAATAAAATAATTCAAACAATTAAATATTGAAAAGGCCCAGTTATTATTGAAACCGATGTCTTATTTAATTCATTTTTTTCATAGGTGGTGCGATCATTTACTTTTAGGGGAGTTTAAAGGAAAAAAAATACTATATTATAATATAATATATAGTATATACTATGCTACATTAATAAATAACTTAAGAGCTATATATTTAATATTTTTTACGTTTTCGTTTTGGCTCGATGACGGGAGTACAATATGTATGGTTTTAATATTCAACACATGATCCGTGTTATCCGAACAGTCGGTTAGTCCTGCCGTCACGAGAATCGTTCCTGAAAAGAGATACCGTGTCGCGTGTGGCCAAAAACCTAAGGCACGTTTAATTATTCTAGGCGTGGGCGGCATGAAACAGTCAAAATAGTGTGTACCTACCGTGTGCGATGGCTATGTATTCATGAGTGGCTGCCATGTAGTCGGGGGATCGGCTGCATTGATTTACAGAGTTGTTTCCACTGTCGCCGAACGGTTATTATGATAAAAAACGTGATGAATGTGTGCTTACTGAAATTCGTATACGGCCAAATTTGATCTGAAAAAATCTAGATCGTTTTGGAATGATGGCGGGCGTCCGTGTAATATTTAATTTCCAGCAAATTTTGGGCCATCGGCATGTATTATCCGTCAGTCAGACGGGCGTACCACTGGTAACAAGTAAACAAACTTCAGTTGATTTCGCCTGTTTTTATTAGTCCGAAGCTAAGCCAGCTCATAACACGAAAATTGAAACGGCCAGGTGGTAGTAATAATACATAGGTAACGCAACAGTGTTTCATCGCTACGATACCCACTAAATGTTGTAAAACACACGACCTCAGTGCACTATGGCATTTGCAATCTCGATTATTATCCCCAAAGCGGCCTGTCTGACGTTATCTGTCGTGATCTTACTCCACGTGGAAACTCGCTCACTCAACAATATTTGAACTATTTCAAAAATGAAATTTTAATGATGATATATAATATTGGTAACTTAAAAATGTCGTCTTGCATTCATGTAATATATTTGTCCATGGGTTTCTAAATGTAAAACAGCAGTTTGATATTGTTAACGACCGGGCTATCGAGCCATTTTTTAAAATTGGACGGTGGTAAATTCTGGCCACTTTGGTTCCCCTCCCACCATTCCAAAAACGACACTAATTACATAAATAATATAATATATCAATATACATGCAATAGAAAGAAAACAGAACTATGGATATTATTTTCCAATTTTATACATGATAGTATATTCTAAAACTGTAGTACGTACGTCTTACGAGCGACTCGTCCCCAAACATTCTTTCGCTATGTCCGTGATAGATTCCAGAGAGTTATTGAATTGTTTTTTCTATTTGTACTTCACCAGCAGTTATCATGGATTCTTGCATCAATAACTCTCGAATCGATCAGCCTCGTACACATGGCACGCGGTTGTTGTTGAAATAAAAGGACGGAAAATTATTAATTTTGAATAAATAAAAATAATAATTATAATTTATTAGTTATTTGTCTTTTATTTTCACACATTTAAAAAATCACACGAATTACAGATTGTATATCTTATAAATAAATAGATCACAAAACAAAATAATACATTTAATATTGTCTACGATAAATAATAGTGAGATATCATGTTTTTTTATAAACTATTATACCACATGTGATAATAACCATATGGGTATTAAAATATTTATATACCTAATACCGGTGTAGTTTATATTATATACCAGGGATGGCAAACTTTTTGAACACTGCATGCCAAAATTACTTTTTTTTTTTTTATAGAGCGGGCCCACAAAATCTTTTTGCGTGCCATGGATTTGCCATCTCTGTTATATACCCAACCATAATATTAATGGTACAGGTTTCCGTTAGTAAATTATCCAGGTAATGTTAAATATTCAATTGGATTCGATACAATTTTCTTTAGCCGGAGGAAACGTATTTTTAATAACAGATCTACTAAGTATATTAACAGTTAAATGCTTCAAACGAAAAACATTTGAAATATGTTACCGATTTGGGCGCCTATTTTAAGTTTCGTTAATATAATAATACTGAATTCAAGCGCAGATCGGTCTTAATGTACATTTAAATATTTAAATATGTTAATCGGTATTGTAAATTGCATTGCATTGATTCTAAAAATTGTTTTCCGTGTTTGCACCATGTATTACGGTATTGTGATCGTCGATGAATCGTTTTTAACGCGGATGGACGAATGTGTGGTTTCTTTGCAATTCAAACGTACTTAGCAGGTAGACAAATGGAAAACAAACACCATAACACTGCAGTCCAGCTGTATTTATATACGCATCATAAAAAAAAAATCTAATTTACTGATTTCTACCAGATTTCCGTAAAAACTATTTATTATTTAATCGATAAAAAATATCTAACTATATACACAATGAACCGTGGTGCGTATCTAGTTTTAATAATAATAATACCTATATTTAATAGATATAAATGTATGTTTGGTATAAATAGAATTTATCAAATATTTAGTCCAAAAAAACACAGACACTAAAGATTAAGATTTTATAATGCATTATAATTATGTGTATATTTGATACGAATAAAAATTATCAAATATCTACGAAAATTCAATAAATAGTTAAGAGTTTTAGATTTTCTAAACAATTGAAAATCGATATCGATGTATTTTTATGATTTCCATAACATACAACAATATTCTACAGGTAACTACGATAGTAAATCTATAATTTTATGTATTGTCGAATTACTTTTTAATTAATTTATCACCTCGCATTTAATTAATTACATTAATGATTTTTTTTACACTTAAATCCTTTAATCCTAAGACTGAATTGAAGTAATTTGTTCGTATTTAAACAAAACAAAAAAAATAATAATAATAAATAAATAGAATAAAAAGATTTTAAAAGTATTGGTTATAAACGGATAAATTACATAACATGTCAACACGTTATTAGTTTATTACTCCAATATGTAATAGTATGTAAATTTTTAAGATATTTTCTAGTAAATGAATGTACCTATTTAAAGAAAATATATTTGACAAGGAAATACTTCAATTATTATGTATAGATAAGAAGTATACGCAGTATTGATACCGTCTATTAAAATAATCTACATTTAAGATAAAATAGTCAAAATTATTGAACGTATTAGTTCTTATTATAATTTTTTTATACTTGAAATGTTATGATTTATCAGCTACTTTCTTTTGCCAAAAATTGATAGACACATATTTACGTTAAGTTGTCCTATACTCTATTTAAGTTACTACAATAATACACATTTCAATAATTTGGCATAACCTAGTGAGTAACTAATAATATAAAACAATAATTTATTACGTATAAATAAATATATACAAACAAGGATATACTAATATATAACTATACATCACTATAATAATAATACACAAATACACAAATACTTAGTATTGTAAATAAAAATTAATAAATAAGATGGAAAAGAGTAGGTACGTGACAAATATGCTGACCTTATAAATATAACATTATGCACAATATTACCTACATAACCTGGTATAATTTAACAACCTAAAGGATAATCGTATAAATCATACCTATAACCACTGCTTGACTTGGTAAAATTAAAGGGGGACTCTGTTTACTTTATAGAAAATAGCGTCCCCAAGACTTTTTAAGCGTTATAATTATAACGTAATAACAATAGGAGGACACTAACATTTCTGAAAATTAGTAGGGGTTCTCCGTCCTCCTGCATCCACCCCCTCAAGTTAAGCACTGCCTATTACAAGTTATGCATTAGTTTATTATATTTAGTTATGCATTCAGTTTAGTATGAGTTTCAGTGTTTACTATAATAATTGTCTACATGGCTACATTAAGAATATGATAATGATGACGATAATGATGAAAATAATAATAATAATAATAATTGTAATAAAAAAATCGTTCGTCTGCCACTTGATCGTAATGCTACAATACGAACAGTAAATGGTTTGTACGTTACGCGTAGGAAATTGTTTGTTCCGATAAGAATATGATAATCTATTAGAAGATTTGTCGTTTATTGCGACCAAATAATAATAATAAATACTGGTCTTATAAATAAATAAATAAATTATAATGTGCAACGCGGCGGACACGGAATCAATACGATAGGTTGTTCCTGATGTAAGCCTTCTTCCTGTGCTCGTGCCTGTGACACTTGCCCCACCATGTCTTTTTCGTACACACCCGCACGTTCTTCAGCACGAAACACTTGGTCTGCACCACGTTGAAGAACAGCTTGCCGATCAAGTTCGCGGATCCGGTGCCGATCACTTTCAAACACGATCGAAACCTGCAACATTATTCATATTATGCGCCTTGTAATACACAGGGTATCTAACACAGGGTCTCTAACTTTTGTCCGTACGAGTATATTTCTGGACACACATTCGGTTTTCACTGGTACACAAATTATGGACGAAACATGAATAACGATTTAGGCATAAACCCAATAGGTATAGAAAAACTATAACGCGTTTAGGCTGATCGAACATTTAATGTATTACGTTAATAGGTAGTGCAGAGGACTGATGTTAAACGATATTTGCCACGCTATAACTTTTCTACATAATTTTGTGTTATAACGTTTTTAATCTTTAATATGCGTATGATGTTTTTATGCGCGAGCTATTCTAAAAAATGCAAAGCTATATAGGTTTCCGACAAAACAGTCACATCTGTGCGTACGTTTAAAACTATAGTGTTGGTGCGATTAATACATGTGTACTCGTATGGTGCGTAGATTTACTATTAATAATAAGAGTTTTTTTAATTTTTTTTTATTTAAGAGCTTTCAATAAGAACTGTATTGTAGCTCAACAATATAATAATAGTTATCGACTACAATATTCCGTATTGCTGTATACATTCAAGTAATTATATTATAGTTCATTGTGTTCATATTGTTCACTAGTGCTGTGCATTACAGGGACGGTTGGAAGAGAGAACAAAGATAGAAGGTAAAAAAACACGTGCTGCGAAGAAAATCGTCACGAGCTTCCGCGGCTGATTTTGCTTAATAACGCACTAATTAAGCGTATAGTAACGATATTACATAATATTATTACAATGCACATACATAGAATCATTGTCATTTACAGCAGGTTACCGTATACCGACAATCCTGTTCATAAATACCGGGGAGTGTACTCAGGTGCCCAATCAAACAGTCAAACAGTCTTTCTCGTTATAATACTGTTATGTTTTCACTGATAGTTTACAATAGCTTTTTTTTTTTTATATATATATATAACTTACAATAATATGACACGTGCATTTTATATTGTTAAAAGTTTAACTGTCACTACAATTATACCATTTATCAAGCGGTATATGTTAAACGCCGCATTAACTTCCATTAATGCTTGATTATATTAGGTTACGAAAGTTATTAGCTATATTATAAAAAGTATGTATAAAATACATAAATAAAATATAAATCCCAATAATTTAGGTACAGTCGCTAACATTGTGTGCAGATATTATGAAAATATAATGTTATTCATGGCATACCTAAGATTATTAAGTCAAGGTGAGTAACTGTAACCTTCTCCATACTTAAAATTGAACAGCTCGCCCTGCAGCTACGATTTTTGCCAACAAGGATAACCCGCATGGATAGATTTCAACGGGCACTGTATGTTTCGCAGATTTATTATTTCGCATATTTATCATCCGATATAGCGAAACAATATAATAAGGTCGTGACAAGAGGTTTTCGTCAAATAGTAGTGCTGTTAGACGGGTTATAGACGCACAAATACGGCTGTTAACGTTGAAGTAGACAACATTGAATATTTGACAGTATAGTTTTCTTATTATAACACCATTTTTAAAGAGTAGTGAGGCTGTTTTATTAACACGAAATAAATAAAAGATGATTTTCGATAGATGTATATATACATCGTTCGACTGTGCATTATTATGTAGTTACCGAATCTCAAAATGTAAAATTGAATTTGTTTGGTCGTAAGGCAAAGCCTGAGAGATTCCGTAAATCGGTTCGGCTAAACGGCCGGCAACTGACGAGCCGCGGTCCTAATACTGACCACGAAATGCAGTCAACTGGACCGCCAACAGAGCATACATTGATCACGACATCAATCAAAAGAGTTCAAACCAGTGATGGTGGGCGAAACGTCGAGGCATCAAACGTTATCATCTTTCCCCCCCCCCCCCTTAACGTCGATCACTTAAATATTTATCGCGATGGATAATTCTTGTGCACACTTTACCTACGTGTGTGGTACACGCTACGCTCGTCGTGAAATATAAAATAATACGACTGGACCGCACACGTCCCAGTGGAATTTTATAGACGCAACAAAGGGTTTCATTGTTTTTTTTTTATCGGTATCATATCTGCAGCCTCCATAACACATTGTATACCATTAGACATTTTTAATTAAACTTTTTACTTCAAACACAACATTTAACAAAGCAAAATTACTTTTATTCTTCAATTTGTATCTGTACATGTAATGCGGAGGATAGAAAAATATTTTATTTTTTTATGGGGGGGCTAGACAAACATTAGGGGGCTAATCCTCCCCTTAGTCTCTAATTAGTTGCGCCTATTCGGAGTTCGCACTTCGTAACTGTGCACAGTCCTTCCGCGTTGAAAACGTCCGACGTTCGACGTCGTTCGGTTACTATCTTGCTCTAAAACGAACAGGCGTACACACTAGGTCCGAGTTCAAGGTTTCGCGCACGGGTCCCGCACAGAAGCGAACCATCATCGCCAACTTCGTCATCATTGTCATCATCGTAATCGCCAACTTCGTCATCGTTACACCGTCGTCGTCATCCTATTATACTCCGCGTACGCCGTCCTACACACCGGTCCACCCGGGTCACATGTCGTACACACGTCTACCCGCACGCTAGCGTCACGTCATTATACCGGCGCAACAGGTATTTATCGTGTCACAACGTGACGAAATCGCCGACGACCGGAATTCCTCCCCCTCCCCACGTACCGCACCAAGCGCACCACGTTCTATTCGCCGACCGGGTGAGCGTGGACGGCGTTTAACGTGTCTGTAATGTTCGGGTACAGCGACCCCGCGAAAAACAACGCGAAACCTTGACTGCGCCCGCGAACAACGTTGCTGCAGGGCACATGATTGATGGGCGCACGAACGCTTCCCCCCCCTCCTACTTCAAAGATCGTATTGTAATGATCACATGATTGTAATGATATACCACAATGTACATGGCACATTGTTTTTCATGCCAACCGTTTTGAAGCAGGTAAATCGCTCACCTCACCGTTCGAAATAAGCATATATCCTCGCGACGGATTGTTGCGCAGGGCGAACAATACGTTTCGAGTTGAACCCCCTCTCCGGTCGATCGCGTACGCAACCCTGGGGGAACGTTCGCGTACGGTTGTATACGATCTCCGGTCTAGCCACATCGTTCGATTTGTTCTTAGTTTTTCCATTTGTCTAGCGTCAAAATCAACGGAAACCAAGACGACGTACCGCGGAAACCGTGTACTCGTCGCATGCGTACGCACACGCACATCATCGCATCATTACCGCTAACGGGACTCGAACGTCTCGCGGTTGTCAGGATTTGGATCCTGTTCGCAGGTCCTGTATGACCATGCAGAATGGCGTGCCGTACCGAAGTCACATGCACGTACGGTTTTAATCACCCGCTGAAGATAAACGTGCACGCGGGTCTTGGACTGGTGAATCTTTCAACACCTATTCTACAATCGTTCCGTATTAGTTCTCTGATCCCACGATCGTTTTAAAACAGGTTTTAGACGAAACTGTAATTGATTTTTTTTTATCTAGTCGCGAGCAGACGTCGTCTCCAGCATAGTTTCTCCGAAACTCGGACCGTTCGAGTTAATCCGACAGCGATTATTTACACTTTTCCGCTACGTTGCAACACATCGATTAAAGCCTGTCTGCGTTGTATTCGCGAATGTGTTCGATTATTTGATTCTCAAAAGTTAAATTGAATATTGAGACTTTTTGAATCGTAGAATTTAATACAGATTTGCGTTAGTGACGTAACTGATGAAAACCCTAAAGACAACGATTCGTTTCAATATCATTCGATCTTTCTAGTGTATAAAAATGCACAACATTGTGTTAAATTGCATTTAAATTTAAATCGAATGTAATTAATATTCATTCATAGATAAGTACATCGCGATAAAACCACTATTTCGATTGTATTATGTTGTTTTGTGGAGTTTAATTGGAAACGAATTATTTAAATAACTTGACTACATTTATTTTTATAAATATGTTTAAAAAAAAAACTTTTTTTGATTAAACATAATATTTTAAAAGTGCGTCCATGCATTTGAGTATTAGATGTTTTATTGAGTCATACATAACCACATATCTACTTATATTAGCTTATAATTAATTATTGTTTATCCTGATATAACAGGAAATGGGCGGTAGTTAAGAAAACTAACGATGCAGCTATATTAAATGCCTTGTCTACATTGTAGGCATATTTTATTTTATGCAGACATAATGCGTTATTGTATAACACAATAATAAATGTAAATAAAATAGCTTATTAAATTGGAATTTTTTAAGTGTAATATTATGTATTTTATAGTATTCGGAATGTTCACTTAAAAATTAAACTCTTTCATGTTCACGTTCAAATTCTATGAATAAAATGAACGCGTTCATTTAAATTTTTTTACTTAATATTTATGAATTACCTACATGTATTCTGTATAAATGGACCTTTACAAAATATACTAGATATATTTTACTTCATCTTTAAAATCTATACTTAAACATATTATAATCAATATTTATTATTTTTACATATATTTTTAAAATTACAAATGAATTTGAATGCCCCAAAAATCGTTTGAACTCATTATAAATATAAACTTCGTTCACGTTTACGTTCTATTTTGAAAAAACCAGTAACGTTTGTGTGTCGTTCACAAAATATGAACGTAAACGGGTGAACAATTTTTTCGCAAACACTGATATTTATCATATAATACTGTTTCTTTTTCATGGTTTATTAACAACTAACAATTTTTTTTTGAAATTTTATTTATAAATGAATATGACTTCTTTGGACACAGTACAATTTGTTATTTTTACTTATATTCCTGCATCTATTGTAAGATTATAACTCACAATCAAACGTGGGGTTTGATAAACTTTCTTTGGATTCTATTTGTAACAATATAAATAATTATCATATAATTATATTTCTACTATTTGTATATAATATTGTGGTTATATGATCTGAAGATTATATATTACAGCTAAAAGATGCTGGTAATTTTACATTTGAAATTAATTTGGTATTATGTTTTTTAATTTACAATATTATTTTTCACATACATTTTTGTGGTAAGATATATCAGAAACCCATACCGTATTTCAAGGTTATTTTTATTTTTATAATCATTATTTATGATTATTTTGATTAAAAATAATAAATAATTTAAGTGCCTATTGCAGAATATTTAGAAACACAATACTTCAACAATATTAATTGAGTTTTTGATGAATTTCCTTAATATATGTTCAGAAAGTAAATTATAAAATGTAATCTGTAATTATTCGATTATTAACGTAAATAAAACACACATGCTCATTCTTACATATCATTTTTCGTTACTTTAAAAGACAGTAGTTATAGACAAATTTTTTTTTTTTTTTTTATTGAAACTTTATGTAATAATTAGTTTCGACAATTATTTAATTAGGTATACAGATATTTATATACAACGGAATAATTTATATAAGCAGCCCAGAATTAGCGATAAAAGCGATTTTTGCAAGGATAGCAGGGGGGGATTGAAAAGTAAGTATGTGGTAAGAGTTGAGAGGAATATTTAGAGGGTGGAGAATAGAAAAAAGTTGTAGGCGCTCTGCGTGCAGGACAGGGCATTTGAACAGAATATGCTTTATGTCGCAGATGGCTGGAGGATGATCGAAAATGCAGAGAGGCGAGTCGTTAAGAGATAATTTAAAGGAATGTGAGGGGAGAAGAGTGTGGCTTCGAGAGAGAATAGCAGATTTCTAATAAGGAATATTAGAGGGTTAGGTGGTGATTTGAATACATTGGAAGAAAGAGATTGGAGGCAGGAGAGTGAGTCAGTAGCGATAAGGAACTTGTTGGGTTGTAAGGTAGATATGAGTTGGAGTGATTCAACGATGGCAAAGCATTCTGCAGTAAACGAAGAAGCTGTTGGAGGTAGGTTGTTAGTAAAAGAGATACATAGCTCTGGAATGAAGAAAGAGTATCCGGCGGAAATCGGGGAGACCGATCCGTCGGTGTAGATAAGAATGAACAGCGGGAACGTATTGTGAATGAAGTCTTGAAAGAGACCGTTGACTATATTGGAGGAAGAGGCTTTAAGAAAGTCGATGGAATGACCGAGGAAATTTTTTTCGCAATTGATTTTAGGGTAGAATAGTAGGGATGGGAAGTTGGCTTCATAAAGCAATAATTTATTAACTTTGAGAATGTAGTTACGAGAAGCTAAGAGGGAATGAGCTACAGAGGCCATTACTGGAACTGATTTGCTTACATAGCGCCACGTAAAATATACATCTATAAAGATGTTATAAACATTAAAATTGTTATTGGACAAATCTTTGAGGAGAAACTTTCCAGCGAGCCACTTGCATCTAAGATTGGAGTGGTTGGCAGACCGCTTAGATAAAATTAATATAATAGATATAGGGTTTTTTTTTTATTATTTGAACAATGTAACTCTAAAGTTAAATATATAATTTTATTTACATTAGGCTGATTGATAAACAGTAAAAATTATTTATATACACCAATTTATTTTCTTTAAAATAATTTAGTATTGAATCATGAGACACAAGTATCTACACATATTTTTTTTTTAAATTTATTGGACGAGAAAATTAATGATTAGTGGTAAAAAAAGTTATATTGTATAGATACCTCTTTTTTTTATATGTAAAATTATAACTTATAATAAATTTTAACTATGGAAAAAATTTGTAAAATAAACGCATAGATGATTTTAGATATTAATATTAATTAATAATAAAATTTTATAAAAAAACCATTTGATATTGTTAAAATGGAATATGATAGATTTTTACAAAGTAAAAATCGTATTCATGTTGACGTTCTTTAATATTAATAATCTTAAGTATTAATAAAGAAAGAAATATAAATTAATTTTTATTATTAAGCAATTACTTGAAATATTTTGATGACTCACAGTAAATTCCATTTACCACGTGACATGTAAAATTTATGATGATATAATATTTAAAGGTATTTATTTTAACAAGTTACTGAATAGATATTTGGAAACATGAAATTAACGAACAATTACGTTGAGTAAATTGTTAACTTTCTTAAATAAATGAATGCAAAACATGTATGTAGAAAAATAGCAGCACAATGAAACTAAATTTTCGACTGCATTATATTACTAATGTTTTGTATTTTAAACAGCAGTACTTGTTGTTTGGTATATTTCAGTGGACCAATAATTCATTGAGTTATTATATAATATATAAATAATAATATAAAATATATTTAAAATCAATTAGAAAAAAATATGCCCAAACATAAAATTATTAAAATAAAAAAATTACATCTAGATTAATTTATTACATCAAGTCACAAATACCACTCTCCATAAATTGCATATTTTGTTATTATAATAATTATTAGTAAAAATGTACTGCACTCTTAACTCTCGCTCAATTTCCGTTATCCATTTCATAATTAACTTCATATACTCCTCTAGCTTTCTTATTTCATTTTTTGTTAGTTTTCTTTATTTGTATTTAGTTTATTTATTTATTTAGTTTATCATACTTAATTGCTTTGATGTAATGTTGTAAAAAAAAAAAAGCAAATTAAACTAAAACAAAAAAAAATGTACAGCTAATAAATATGTAGTACATAATAATATCCAAATTATAAAGTCATTATACAAAATACTATTTTATTTAATTGATTTGAATATCATATTTATTGTTTCAACAGTTTTTATTTATAAAATATTATAATATTAAATAATAATAGGTTATCCGTGTTATTACCAATATTAGTTATTGCTTATTATTAAAAAAATATGTATGTTTATTATTTTTTATATTAATTGCATAACAAAATGAGTGGAATTAAAATGATACACAATAAAAGTAATACAGAATATCATATATAAGTTACCGAAATTAAGAATAAACATTTCCTATAAACAAAAACAGAAATAACATGTCTGAAGGTTTGTTAATTAAAACCAATAAGTGTATACTTGAAAAATAAAACATATTTTACAAATAATCATTGTTGAAGTAAGAATTATATTTTTAACGTTTTATGAACAGATATAAGTAATGAATTTTGAAATCCTAAATAATTGATCTATTATAAAACTAAATTGCGGATACATTGATTTTCACGTGTATAATAATCAAACTTAATGTTGTTGAGATCAATTTAAAGTAAATTTAATAAGTTTTTGTTTGTAAAGGATATTTTTATTTATAATTATATTGTATTTGATATATTGTTTTTGTAACGATCGTTTTGATCATCAATCTTTAATTGTAAAATTAGTTAATAATTAAGGTCTATTTTCTTTAATATATTATATTATATTAATGTAGACATTTTGGGCTATTGATGGCTTTTACACCTATTTTTTACACACCAGTGTTGTTTTCTGATACAATTTAGATTGGTGAGGATAAGACTATTTTAATTTCTACACTGCCAAATGAAATTTTAAGGACTCCTTGTTCTTTTATTTTAAAAAAATTGAATAGTTGAAATTTTGATTCAATACCGGTAAAATTATCTACGCTTGGAGGCATGATAAATTTACCTTGATTACTGATCAATGATTGATCACCCTATGATCGGTTTAAATTAGTCGTATAAAACTTTCAAACACTGATATCCGGATCATTGAAGTGTTTCCGCAATAATAACAAATTAACTTATTATATATGAAAATCATATCTTGAAAAAATGAAAATCTTTCAGTATTTTAGTTAAGTAAGTTTTTACTAATCGTTAATTTTTGGTTAATTACGATTGAAAGGTAATGTACTCGTATATAAATAATTAAAGAGTTTTGTTCAAGGTTGAAATAAATTCAACGAAATTTAAATGTTCTACATTTAGATGTAGATAGGTCGATTTTTTTATTTCCCATTGCTGTTTCTATAGTTGTATATTACAATTTTTACATGACCTCATAGTTCCAATCTTAACAAGACAACAAACAGGCATGAATGTTTTGACAGTATCATGTGCATGTGTACAATTCGATTTATCGAACAGGTTTTTTCTACATAGGTCTAACATTTTTCAACACCTGTGTATCACGTATTACATGTAGTATTGATATATTGAACTTGTCATGATGTGTTTAATTTCTACGAATGTCTATGAGTTGTCCAACAATAGATATTTAAGAATATATGGTTACTATAAGGGTCAAGAGAAATTATAGCCTTGTATTTTATATACTTACATGAAATCTTTTCAAATAAAATAAAAAAGGAACATAATGTTTATTATTTCAATACGAGTTTAATTTATTCGTTAATGGTTATTATAGATAATTATAATTATAAGAATATTTTGAGTTAAAAAAAATAGTATTAAAATTTTTATATTTTAAAACATTAAACATTTTATATATTTAAAAAAAAAAAGAAAACTGTTCCGAAGTATAATAATTTAATTGAGATCATTTTTTTGTGGTCACTTATTGTCATAATCTAGATAAATATGTTTATGAACAATTTAAAATAATTAATTTTTCTATTTCTACTTGATCGAATCAAATTGAAATGATTAATAAGTAAAACGAGTATGGGAATAACGTTTTGCAGTTTTAACTATAGATTACTTTTATATAATAAGTAAGGTAATTTTTAATATTTTAATCAGGTGTATCTTATTTCTAAGATACTTTCTAAGTATGAAATATGTTTTAAAATTGTATACTATTTAGAATATTTATTTAATATTCTAAATAGTATAAGATAGTATAGTAAATAGTATAGTATTATTATACATATAAATATAATTTACATCTATGTAGTGTACAATTTTATTACTTTCTTTTATTTGCAAATATAGGCAGCATGTATTATTATATACATATTACACTTTGTTTTTATTTTCTTGAAACATTCAAAAACGTTTGTTTTGGTCTCGTATATAGATTTAGAATTGATAATGTTTTATTATTTTTTCCATCACCTTTTTCTCCTTTTTTATGTAACTTGTTTAAAATGTTGTGTATTTAATAGAAGTTTTTATTTGACGCACGTGTACATAGTTTGAAATAATTTGGTTCATCTTCTTTAGTTCTTTTAACTTTTAAATGTATTCAAGTCCAATTATGCCCATGCATATTAAGTTTTCTAAACTCAAATACTCATAAAATACAGTACTCTTAGACGAGAGTGTCTTCAACGGGATAAAGATAAGAAAAGAAAAAATTTGGTCATTAGAGGTTAAATAAACTGTTGCTTTTGAAATAACCGATTTACGATTTTATGTATAGATAGCTTATATTTTTAAATTAAATTAGGCACTTCGAGACATTCGAAATAACAATAATTGGGACGTTAAACATTAACATTAACATTAATATTTCTTAATGCTTGAAGATGCCACATGAAGATTAGTATTCTAATAAAACAATTTCAATTCAAGATTTTCTAGTAGTTAAATAATTAAAATGTTTTTTCGAAAATCGTTGTTTGTGTATTCGTATGGTTAACAAATAATGTTCAACAAATATGTTTAATCACCTACATTAGAAGGGTTTTATTGAACTAATACAATATACACATCTATATAGTGTCAAATCTAATAAGTACGACGACTTAATTAGAAAATCTGATTCACCTTTAAAAATAAAATAGTAGGTCGGACGAAAGTAAATTAGATCTAAAAAAGACGACTCGGTGAAGATTCAGTCTCATTTTGATGGTGTAACCGTTGTGCCAATATATATATGGATTTGTCTTATGTCTTATTCACGCGAAAAATGTTATGTGTAAGATTCAAGATTCGCCGGGATGACGTATAATACGTTCCGCGTGACGCACAAGGATTAACGCCTAACTACTACCATAATGTACAATTTATACAGAACGTGCACAAAATAAATACCATTAAAAATATTTGAATATGCGTATAGTACGTGCATAAATATGTAAAGGCCTCGTGTCGGTTTTACGATTCGTTTGTCGGACGTCCCGCTGGTTTCCGATACTTAGCGTGTGCGTTTATTTGCCACACGCTCTACGTCACAGTGCGTTTTACAATATTATTATTCGATTTGCTATAGGCCGAATTGAGCGTCGAGTATTAAAATTTATAGCTCAAAATATTTATAACGCAAAATTATTTTACGATTTTCAGTCTATAGTAATATGATCCCACGTGTGTGTACTCGTATTATAATATATACCTGTCCATGCGCTGTGTATAGGTATTGGATAAATTATACCGCAGACACTCCTTATTCGGATGCGCGTTTTTCATGGAAAATTTTACGGTTCACGATGTTAGAATAATGTTTACACATTACGATATTTACGTGAAAATACTACATCTGCCTGTATTCAATTGTTTTTCCGACGGAATCGCAAGAACGATTAAATTAGGCTTTTCGGCAATTGGGATCTTCGTGATACATACGGCCGTGCATAATATATACATAAGCACGGCGACGATGTATCGGAAATAATATATGGGCCACTCATTATCTTGTGGTGTATTTTGTTATCGGCAACAGACATCAAACATTATAGGTACATGAATATATTTGTTTCGTTTTTTTTTTTTTTTTTAAACTTAACGAGCCACCATTTATCGCAGGGATGAGTTTATAAATCGAGTTTTAGTTAAAACAAAAATACAACTGTTGTTTTATGCTCTAAAGGCGCTGTGTTTTTTTTTTTTTTATATAATACGTACAATAGGTATTCGTTAAAAAAAACATGGGGATATAATACTATATTGGTATATTATTAAGTTTTATATACAAAGTATAGGTACATGTTAATGTACGCAGAACCATATTATTCAGAAAAAAAAAAGAAGATAATATTAGATAAAAAATAATGTGTTTATCTAATGCTTTGTTTTTTTTCTGTGATACGCCTATATTGTGTTTAACGGTCTTGTAATGTGATTTTGAAATACGTATACATGCATATGCATATATATATATATATATATATATATTAAGTACGTCATCCGGCTATTGTTATCACATAATTTTCAGATTATTGAGATTTAATGAGAAAGTTCCCAACCCCTTAGTAGCTAGTCTAACATTATTGAGAATGACAATGATGAATTATTGATAATTGTTAATTTATAAATAATTATAGGTTACGAGCTGGATTTTGAAAAATTATTTTAATAAAAGTTTGTATAACATTTACACAGTTTACATTTAACTGTACGTATTGAAATAATAATATTATTTAAACATTATTAATAAAACTTATATCATTTATTGCGAGGTCTTATTAATAAAACATATATGCATCTATTTGAGTTTTATAAATTTATGTATATTATTTAAACCTCATAATTATTAAGTATTTAAATATAACGAAAACTTATAAAATGACAAATCCTCGTTTATATGGAAATGAACGCTTATGAAGTACTGTTGAAATCTCCGGTAGAAAAAATATTATTTGATAAATTCTTGGGAAAACTACAAATATTCGTCTGAAAAAAATGATAATATTAACAATACTTTATTTGTTCAAAGTTTAATTTAAAACTGTATCGTATCGGATTTGATATGTATTTTTAAAGTTTTTACTCTATTGGATAAACTTTGATAAAGAAAAAAACATTTACAATGAAAACTATATAAAAAAATTGTTGATGTTAGCAAACAGTAAAAATTATTCTGTAAACAAAATGTTAACGATAATTCGAAATTATTATTCTATAGTGCAATTATGTGAATGATGTGTAATAAAATGTCATAAGTATTCGGGTTGTTACGGTGTAGGAAATAATATTGATATGATTATGTGTGACTGTACAACCCATTGGCAAAATAGATATTTTAATATTATTTTAGGGAGTTTTTTCTAACCACCATAAAAAAAATACTATATTGTTAATATATCACCCGATATAGTAGTCATCATATTAATCCCGGGGGACGTCACCGTGTTTCGATAAAGTTCTTGGTTAAATCGACAATTATTAGATTACCGAACCCTGCACATGGGTGATATTTTGTAACGGCGAAAGATGATAATTATTAATTCTTACAGTGTTTAAATTTTAGGGTGAACATACCATTTATATTCATAAGGATGCCAAAGAATATGTGTACGTCATCGCTTTAAATATAATTGCATTAAAAGGTATTGAAAAAAATATATATATCCATTTGAAAGTTATGCATTACAAAAAATATGAACTTTTTTTAAAATAATGTATTGTATTATGTAGTTAATCGACTAAATAGTGTAAACCCAATAATTGATAAATATAATGTTCTTAAACTCTTAAGTTATTTGTTGTGGAATACATCTACTAGGTATGTAATAATTTAATAATTGAGAGTAATTAGATGAAATATTCATAAGAATTGAAATGGAATACATTTTAACGTACATTTAATTTGTTTAAATTACAAAAGCTGATAAATATTAAAATCAAAATATGTATAAGTTGAAAAATTTAAAAACTAGTAATTTATATTTGTTCAGTTCACCAACAGTTACAAAAGTTATTTATATTTTAATAACTTAAAGTTATTACTTATAATTGTTATATTTTTCGAATGTTTGGTATTATATATTTTTTAAAAAATAAGTATACATTCAAATCTAATTTTCGATGGAGGTTTTCTCAAATTATAAGCGTTAAAAACAAACGAGCTTAAAATTAAACTACGTAAGGCTAATCTATACTGAACACCACCTTATTGCAGACGATGTATTCCATTAATTTTTCTTAGCCATCTCAATAACCAATGTAAATTTTGAATGTTAAACGCACCCCTTCCGCTATAAAAACACAAAAGACTTCATTGGGGTTTTGGCATTGAGAGAAAATACGCATTTCTATCGTATCTTTACAGTCCATTGATCCAAACTTGGCGACGCCCGGAAGGACAATTCTGCATTGTCTGTATTCCTTGTGAATGATGACCTGTCCAATACTTTAAGCCACATAAAAATATTATCGATCTATCCATACACAGTGTAATATGCGTGTGCATATTTTTTTTATTATTTATTTATTTTTTTTTATTAAAATATACATAACGTTTTCCTAAATAAAAATATTTTTACGGTAAAAACTAAATTATTACCTTTTGGTTATCGCGTATAGTGATAAGATATTATTTAAGCTAGTAAAAATGACCTACATATTATTTTCCATAATAATAAAATCTAATAAAATATTATTAATATTATTTTGATACACATGGATTGGTATAAAGTCCTACCAAAGTTTTACAATAAAAAAAAATGTAAAGTTTATTTTATGTTAAAGGCGAGATTATCTCGTTATAATTTAAATAAAATAAAAAAATTCAATGAATGCTTATAAATAATATCTACATAAGTAATAAATTTATTTTCAATAAAATCACCGTGTTTTTAACTTTTATTTAAACACATATACTTTTATAATGTTTTAAATGGTTAAATTTTTTTTATGAATTTCAGTTGTAATAAAAAAAAAAAAAA